>NW_015151160.1:246523-267999 GCF_000732505.1 Cyprinodon variegatus | reverse complement strand
TTTTAAACACAGGTGAACTGTTCTAAATTTCTGGATTTCTTTTCATGTAAAATTTTGCAGAAAGCTAATAACACAACCGATGTAATGTGTGCAACTGTTTCAGTTGTTATGCCATTCCATTTGTGAGGTAATATTACCTTCTCTCTCAATATCGTGCTCAAATGAATTTCTCCAGCTCCTTGTTATCCCTGATGATCATAACCTTAGCCTCCTCTGGTGATAAACACCTTGCAGATTGCTGTCCACATCACCTGTGTCCTCATGTCTTCTTTAGATTGGATTTATAAAATAAAACCAAAGAGTCCTTTAAGATGAGTTTCCTCATGTCTGCAACCTACTAACTAAATTACAAAAGGTTAGGAACCAATAACGAAATGTAGAAATTTATTTTAACAAAAAATGTTTTAATTACTTTTTTGGTTTGCATTGTAAATTGATTTGAACACATTGCAATTGTACTAAATTAGTTTAAAGCCATTTTGACCCCATTACAAATTATTTTAAGATAAACTTTGGTTGTGTTTCATTCCTTCCTGACTGCCAGGAGCAGTGAAAAGAGTGAATGTGTTTCCTCATTCTCTGTGCAAGTAGAGATTAAACGTAAACAAAGTCAAGCACTTGACTCAAAAACATGTAAATAAATATTAAGTGGAAGGCTACATTCAGGTACAAAATATACACATACACACGTGTATATTTGGCCACATTATCAATTAATCAAGATCTCTTATCTGGTTCTTCAGTTTTATTGAAATCTTCGCTAAGTTTGCCTGGTTCTTGCCCACATTTGGTACAACTGTTATTAAGATGCTGGCATGCACTTTATATGGGGTCCATCTCCAGGTAGAGGACGGTTGTGATCTGTGCTTCAAATGCCTGTGTGTTGCTCATCTCAGGAAGTCTCTGACAAACCTGCATGAACCTCAGAATTTTGTTGTTGTCCATTAAAGAGGACAGGCTTCGACAACCAGACAAGCTTTTTTCACAGCCTGGCTGCCACCCTCCGGTATGCCTCAACCTTGTTCAGGTAGACGAGAGGATGCGCAGACTGGGGAGCACCACAGTCCACCATAGAAGAGGGCTTAGCTGGAACGCTTATCTCGGCAGCCTAGGTGGTGCAGTTAAAGGTTTTACTCAAGGCTCCAGTCAACAACTTTGTCCTCCAAGCAGCAGCCTGGGAATCAGAGGAGAATCTGAAGAATGACAGAATGTCCATGCTTCAGTCCTTTGGGAGTTATGGGACGACTTTCCAGGTGCTATGGGGCTTTTTTCAAATGAGGTATTGCGGCTTTAACTTTACTTTTCCTCTGCACTGAAGCTTCCGACACCAGCACTCAACAAAAGGAGAGTATCATCAGTTTTGTTTGTTTTCTCCACCAAGGTAAATGCTGAAGGGTGTCACTTCATGCAAACTAAACAGCTGAAATTACATAGTTTTCTTTATTAGCAGATGACTTATCTGAGATAGTGACTTTGTTTTAATTTGTTTGTAGAATTTATCTTCAAAATGAGCAAAGTAGAATACAACATACAATGGAGATGAGTGGATGGGCTTCATACGGTATATTACAGTTCACTCAAACGGGTTTCTGTTGATATAGAATAATAGGAAAATTGACTTTGATTTTTCGTAATACCATTGTCTCTTCAATATCTACCATGGTATATATAAGCCAAAGTGTCAAAACTTCTCATTGGGGATACAGTTCTTGAAATATACTCAATGTGACAGATTGCAAGGTGATCTCTGCATCCATCATGAGTTTGACATTTAATTCCAGTACAGCCTTACTTTGATTCGATAAGATTGAAGACTTGACACATCACATTGCATTTACTCCACACGTTTTAGCGAGCTGGATGAGCCTGCATATGAACTTGGTTCAGTTCTGGGTTGAAATAATTTTCCTTAGTTTACTCTGTGCATGTCATTCCTTATATTTAAGAGCCCCAACAAAGCCAGTCTAATTGTAATTGTACCTAACAAAGGTGCCTTGTAGAATACAAGCTACAATGAAGATCAAAAACCAACATTTGTTCTACATTAAACCCACTAGAGTTGATCAAACACTTCGTAATTTGCAACAACTGTATGCTTGTTTATGCTTTCAGAGCTCTTCTTTGAGCTTTTGTATAATTTAAGATTTAAGAGAGCAAGATTAAAGGGTATTTCTGCAGGTCCTTGTTTTTGGTTGAGCATTTATCGACTTACTTTGCACCTTGATGGGATAGAAACTTGAGATATGCATTACCAGAGAGGCCAATCATCAACCTCTTTACCTCTGTTCTGCCTTTCTCTACACCTGCTTCAGTAAACACTTGTCTCCACTATTCCAATATAAACATGATGTAATGATGCTTTATTTCTTTTTTTGATTTATACATTGAATCTTTTGTACTGAAAATCACTGAACAACCTGCTTGACTTTTTAAAAACTTATTTGGGACAGGAAACATTTAGATTAAAATGACAGAATCTTTATATTTTTTCTAGATTACTCTGGAGTCACTCTTGCAGTCTGTGTATTGAAGTCAGTTTCTTACTTTATTTGGAATTGAAATGAGTGGCTTATGGCTAATTAGCACCCGGAAGCAAGTTTTGTTATATTCACAGGTCCTGCGTTCACATTAGTGTGTGTTTGTACTGTATGTCTCTCTTCACCTATCCCTTACAAGGTATGACTGTGACATATATGGTCCCTGAGATGCAACCAGAGGTAGTAGGCTACTGAAATTCCTGTTGGAACTTTCACTAAAACATAGTGATTCTCTTTCACCAAGTCAAAACAGTTAAAAGCATTTCAATAGGGGTTTAAAAATCTATCAGATTATTAGGACTGAATATTTCTTTAAAATGGTGATCAGCTAATTAAGTAATCATGACAAGTGTACAGTTTAGGTCACTTGGCCAAAAGTTATTGGCCTTTGATTATGAATATATCTTTAGTCTTTTCCTGGTTTGGTGAATAATGTAATGACTCCTTGTTTCATCACTGGCATTAAAGTATCATTTTCCTCGTATGCCAATACCTGGCTGTATTTTACTCTCCATTGAATCATAAAAACAATCATGGTATCGAACATATTTGGAATATATTAAAATAGCGATTTTGCTGTCAGCACCCAAAATCTCCCTTCAAGCTCAGATCAAAACTTAAGAATCCCTATTAGCACTGAAGGCAAAAATTTGAAAAACACAAGAAAAGGGAAACATGCCTCGATGAAAGTCTCAATCTGCTGATCAAAAAATTAAACCAGAGTGCAGAGTGAATGAAGCAGAACAGACACCAGAGGCTGCAGACAAATGCTGTGCCTCTTTCAGGGTAGCCATGCAGAGGCATGTTTGACTCTGAGTCTTTTTTTCACTTAATAATTGTTTTTTATTTTTTTTTTATTTACTGTGGCTACCAAATATATATATCTTTCTATCTTAAACATCAACACCATACTAAATTATTTTCTGCTCTCTGCAGTTGCCACGATAACCACCAAATAACAATAATCAGCTGGCTCATTTAAATACACATTAACATTCAAGCTGTGCTTTCCTCAGTTTTCGGGTGTTTGCCTTACACTTTTAGTATGAATTATACACGTTTTATAAATGAAACCCCAGGAGATAAATAACTTTCAAAGGTTAAAAACTGAAAACTGCGAGTACATTCATTCATCACAGGCCTGCATTCATGCAACTGATTTTTGTTTTTCAATAAACTTTTTTTTCACTCTTTAGAGCCTTTTATTCTGTAGTCCCCACCTTACAGTACTTTGAGAATTAAGGAACTGGGTCCATAAGATTGAATATATTGTGTGCTATTTTTGAACATTACTCAGGTAGAAAAAAGAAACACACTAAACTTTTCATTAAGAATTATTACTTTTTTTAAATTATTACATACATACAGTAATAAGGCATGAAAGTATCATAAAAATGAATAAAAAACACAACATCAGACAACACCTTCTTAAATCAAAAACAAACCAGATACAAGCACAGATTTGGTAAACTTACACAGTAACACACACTTTTTTTTAAAAACACCTGCTACTAAGTCTTCATGGCTGCTTTTTTTTCTTTATCCATGTATAGCAGTTTTCTAAAATACATCAAAATTCTAAACATACAGAAAAAAGACACTGCACTATTTGGAGAAGTCGTAGCAATTGTTGGACCACACAATTTATGAAAGTGTACAAATCTGATGTTCAAAAAGGCGCTTTCGGACGGGTGGGGGGGGGGCGGCTAATTGTTGAAAAATGGCACTAAATGGCACTTAATAGCACTAAAGTCCCCTCCCGGGAGCCAAAATGTGCACTAACGTGCCCTCTTGGGAGCCAAAACACAAGTTAAAGTGCCCTCTAGGGGGCCAAAACATCTGCTGGAGTGCCCTCAAGAGTGGTGCAGACACATTATATATGCCCTTTTTTTTACCTGCCCCAGTTTTCAAAAATTCTGTGCACAGCACTTTCAATAAGTATCAGTCTTAAACATTCATCACAGTCCCCAAAACATAGTTCAGTTTTTTCTAATGGGAGTTCTCCTGAAAGGTTGTGTGGTGAATATCCTACCTCCACTTTAATAATTTAGGACAAACCTTTAAACTGCTCCCAAGTTCTGAAATATAACTGGTTTGAAATTAAAGGACCAATTCTTTGAAAACACCAAGCAACAGATTATAGTTTAGACAAGCATGACTGTGGAACTAAAGTAGACACCCTTAAATACATTCATGTCCCATCAAGTCATCAAGCTTTAATAGCTATTTAAATAATATAACACAATGTATTAAGAAAAATTGTTAGATCTCATACTAGATAATAAATGGATTACTTACTTTTTTATATGCAACCTTCCACATAACTGAAGTGTTCTGCTTTAACTTAATTCTTCTGCACAGATATTTTCTTGACATACCTGTGTAAAATCTTCTGTAGAAGGCAGATGACATTGGGGAAAAGCAAGCATAGCAACAAGCAGATACTTTCAAATAACAGACTCTACAACAATTCCACCCCTTTTCACATGTCCTCATAGATTTTTCTTTAACACGAAAAACAGGTCTCATCTTTTAGTTTTCCTTCGCCATCTGCAACCATGTCCGCCTCAGCAACAGTGGTTCCGTTGCTGAGAGGTGCGTCACTCAGTGTGCTGCGGAGTGTCACTCTGGTCACACTCAGAGAGTGTTTTCTTGGGCTGATGTGATGTGGCCGATGGCACATGACTTCTTTGAACATTTCTCTAAAGCGTGTGGACATGAGGTTGTAAAGGATTGGGTTGACTGCTGAGCTGAGGTAGAAAAACACGCCGGAGATGATGTGTACATACTCAAAGATTTCGTGATGGCTATCGGTCCAGTCACTGATGAAACTCCACATGAGGCGATCCGTGTGAAACGGGGCCCAGCAGATTCCAAAAACCACCACTAAAACAACTTAAAGAAAGGGAAAAGGAAGTGAATTAGATGTTGTGGTCAGGAACTCAAAGGGAAGTCAATAACTAATACTGCCAACATATTTTGCCTGAACTAAACAGCCCCTCTGAGGGCCTTCCTTCCATTATGAATTAGGTTATTAGTTATCCTGGAGCCTCAGATTTGTTTTAATCCTGCACATCAGGATAAAAGATATCTAATAACAGAAAGTGCATGAAGTGTGTACTTTATCCCTGTTGTGAGGCCCCCAGAGCTCCTACTCAGGTCCTCCTGTGGTTCAAGAGAAGCTCTCATGCAAGAGCACTGCAAAAGGATTAAATATGCATCAGGATTGGAAAGCATTTAGAACCAATACCTGAGTAGCAATAGAATAAGGATTTTTCAAGCTGTCATCCTTAATGTGTCTAGCAAAATACTAGACCACTTAGATATTTCATCTATATAAACTTCTCCTTGTGTAAAAATTTTTGCTTTGAAATAATGAAAATATCACTGCAATATCCTAATTATACTTTTAAAGCACTTTATACTCTAAGGTACAGTATAGTTTTGCCACATGAATACAAAAAAGATGGGTAAAGCCCAAGAGAAATAATATTAGGCTTATGAATATATTGATTTTTTTAAGTTGATCCCTCATGGTGATGCAGTTGGTAACACTTAAGCTTTGCAGCTAATTGGTCCAAGTTTGAATCCCAGCGTTTGGTCTTTCTGCATCTGTGATTTTATTTGATTAATTTGTACACCTTGGATTCTGAAAACAATGGTTATTGACCTCTTATGTTTAAAATGTTTGAAAAATGAATGAAGGCTTTCCTCCTTGCAGTTTTAAAAGGAGAATTTAAAATGGACTTTTAGCTGCTGTTGGCTGTTGAAAAGAACAAATAAAATCTGCCTTTAGTGAAAATATCTTGATGTAACTATATGCATCATTTTATAAGAATGAAAATTAAATTTTTAGAAAGGTGAAAATGTAGAAATGTTAACTCACACAACATTTTTGTGACCTGTCGGCGTCTTGCCTTCTGCTGCTGGGTACGGATGTTACAAAAGCTGTCACTTCCGAAGCCAGAGTTGGCCTCCAGCCTCTGCCGCATCTTTTCACGCTTCAACTGCAGCCCAATCAACATGTAGAGAACACTGATTGTGATCATGGGCAGAATGAAAAACACAAAGGTGGTGAGCTGGATGGTGAGGTTGTACATCCAACGTGATTTCACTAAAGTACAGATAGCCGAGTCGGGAATCTCAAGGTTTATGTTACCAGAAGGACCAGTTGAGTGAATCTGAAGGGTTATGATCCCATGCAGACTCGTGTTAGGCACAGCACACAGCACCGATATGCCCCACACAGTGAGGATGACCTTCTTGGCATGAGTACGTGTCACAACATACTTTGCCCTCAGTGGGTGCACCACGGCAATGTAGCGCTCAATGCTCAAGGCAGTTACATTAAGAATGGAGGCCAAGCAGACCATCTCGAAAAGGAACGTTTTGAAGTAGCAGCCTCCCTTTCCTAAGAGAAATGGGTAGTTTTGCCAAAGTTCATACAGCTCCAGTGGCATACCAAGCAGTAGCACTAACAGGTCTGAAATGGCCAAGCTGAACAAGTAGTAGTTTGTTGGTGTCCACATGACCTTATTGCGTGAAATAACTGTGCATGTTAGCACATTCCCCACAACGCCAATCAAAAAGATGAGAAGATAAATGAGGCAGACAGGCAGGAACACAGGTGATCGTCGAGGGCCCAGATATTTTTCCAGATATCCTTCCTCTGTCAAACATGCATCATCCATACCAGTTTGGCTGATATTCATGCCGGAGGTCATATTCATGCACTCCTGTCCTGTAGGACAAAACCTTTCATCGATCCCAGGCATTGGATCGAAAGAACAGTTGTTATCCAACATCCCAAGGCTGAGATGTGACTCGGGATCTGGAAGATAGTAAAAACAAACAGCATGACATTTGCAGTACTTTACCATGGAATATAAAATTGTCAGGCTATATTGAGTTAGAAGCAATATCACAAATCCAAATAACTTAGAAGCCACTTATTACAATATAATTTACATCCAATCAGAGGCGTCACTGGGTTTTCAGCGCAAGGGGGTTACCCCTAAGGTGATACAAAGAATATTAACAAACTTACGGCAGCTCAAAATGTCTCCACTAATTGAAGTGTTTTTCTACTAATTGAACAGATTCAACAGAGAGACCTAGTGTTAAAAGTTTTAGATTGTGTTCAAAAACAACAAAGGAACTATGTTTGTTGAACTGTTTGTCCCACAACCTCCTTTTGTCTGATCCCTCACAATATCTTAAAGCACAAAATATACCCAACCGACATACAGTAAAGGCTAATGCCATGATGGCTGACCTCAACACAAGAACTGTTCGCTCCCCCAAATTTTGAATGGATTACACAGATTGCACAAATTATATTGTTGAAGATTAATTATTTCTTTTTATTTATCATTTTCTGTTTCTGGTTAAGCATATGTATAGTAGCAAGTCCGCCAAAGGGACTTTTTCGTTCCTTGACCTAACATGACCTGAGATGGCCTACCATCAACTTATATGGAAGTGCTGTGGTATGGCTAAGAAAGGAAGGCTATTGCAGCTTGAGACTTCTGAAGAAACAACTCCTGGCTGGGTGTTGCATTTTTGAATAAATTGGAAAACCTTTAGTAGATATGGGCCTTTTTGCTGTTTCCACAGCTATGGTCAAGAAGGTAGGTCTTGAAGCTCTGCCACCTGATTCGGTCTGTTCAATAAGAAAACAACAGATATGTTTTCATTTTAACCTGTAACTATGAGTCATGGTCCTCTAAGAAGCACAGCTTTTTTAACTAGTAAAGAAAAACATATTACACACACATACAGAAAGCCCATGTTCTTATCTGCAGGTACCACAGAGTGCATGTCAGTTTGAATAATACTACTTGTGCTTCAGTGATGGTATCTAGGTGTTACTTTATTGTATGTCTCGTACCATGTTCGTTGGTATTGCTGTTCAATTTACACCTCTTTGCAGGTGATGAAGCACACTGAAGACATTTTATCGTTATCTCCCTTTTATTTCCTCTTTCTTTCATCTTTTCTCCTTTTTTCAGTTTTTCCTTTCCTGTTCTTACCTACATTGCAGTGTCCATATAATCTGTAAAACTCCCTGCATAATTATAATAAAGCTATTTATATGCATAAATCAAGCGGGACACTATGGCGTTAGCCGTACTACTCCACTTGTGAAAGTAAAATCTGTTGAGATCTTTTCAGCATGAAGACAGTTATTCTTATTGCCACATTGCGAGACAGGACACCGTAAAAAAAAAGAACACATTTAAACACTGTGTTTAAATTTTTTGACCAACCCGTCTCCTAACTTTTATTTAAACTTATATCGAACTAGCTGCTGGTTAAAATTCACTCTGCGTGTCTCCCTTCTAACCACATAGCTACTATGTACCCAGTGATTAGTGACTGCAAATCATATTATGTCTTAAAGTGACAGATCTGATGATTTTTTTCACCGATGGGCGGGACTTGGGAGCAGTGGGAGAGAAGAAAAAGAAACACTGACTCAAAACCCTTTGAACATAGACTGCTGCACCCAACCTGAGTTACTGTTGGCTAAAGTTAATGAGCGGAAAGGGACTGGAGGGGACTGTTCCTGCCACGCAAAAGTTGGTGGGAGTCCTTTAGAAAATGATGCCTGTGATCCTATGTATCTTTTGGGCCTACAAACAAAGCACTACGTGGGATGATATTCCAGGAACCAGGGCAACTGTTCACTGTTGATGGGAAGTTGAATGAACCTCAAAGGAAAAGTCTGGTCAGCAAGGAATAATCAATGGATCATTAAAAATTTGGGAGTCCGGGAGCGGCCATTTATGCCCAAATATAGTAACACCTCCCTCCTGACATCTTCCGGCAGTGACATCACTGTGCGGTAAGCCTAGCTTAAAATTCGCTGTTGTGAGAGCTATTGTTAAAGTTACAATGCCCACATATGCATGGCAGTTGGATGTTGTTATGCATCGGGTAAAAGTGAAAATAAAAATGTGTTATTTCACCATTCCGATTCATGATCCTCCACGGACGGGTTCATCATTGGATTGCCAACTTGAAACGGGAGAAATTGCCATCGAACTTCTGGCAAGTGAAAAAACACGTAACATGTAGCCAACATTTGGAAGAAGAATGTTTTCAAGATGAAGTGGATAATAGCGTGTTGTGACAAACACCAGATTGAGCAGTGGGACTTGATCAATAGCCGATACCGCACCGTGACTTCACAAACCGGTAGGTGGAAGCAGTGTTCTTTGACAAACATGGATGTGGATGTGGATGGATTAAAGCATACTTAAATGAAAATTACTCTTAATTAAAAACATTTATAATTTAGTATGTAATAATTTCATATTTAAAGTAGTTTGAGAAGTTTGAATTCTGAATATGACCAGACTTTTCCTTTAATAAAGGGAAATTGAGGAGGAAAACCTGCTTAAGACTGGAATGGAGGATGAGCTTCCAGCAAGCCAAAATATAAAGCCAAAACCACAATTTAAAGGTTCACCATTGTGCATATTAAAAATGCTGAATTTCCAAATAAAGACTCACTTCGTTTTTTTTTTTAGAACTACTATTCAAATATTTTCCTCTCTAAAAATGTCAAGACAAGTCACACTTCAAAAAAACAAAGGTAGAAGGTAAAAGCGGTGGTTCAGGCCAACATAGTTTTCATTTGTGCATAAAAATCAGCTGAAAATCACATTTTAAAGTTAATGAGCAAAATCTGACAAATCTGTAAAAAAATGTAAAACCTTTAATACTTTTGTAGAACAATGTAGCATCTTAGTGTAATCTTGTCATCTCTTTTCATCATGTTTTTCTCCAAGGTTTGTATTAGATCAGCTTCCACTGTTGTCTCCTCTTATGAGCGACTTCATTTCCGACACTAAGTGATTAAATTAGTTATAAGACACCACTTGGAAAGCCATCTCAGAAATGTCCCTGATTTGTGACTATGTTTCATTGAACTTGCATATTAAAAGGTAATTTGCAAGTAAGGTAAGATTATGTGAGTTATTATTCATTGATCTCAGCCACTGTTGTGCAAAAAAACATTGCAAAAATAACTGCCAGGAGCTGCAGGATGAAATCAAAAACTGATGCCTAAATACATTTTTATATTTTCAAAACAAGCCACTATATACTTTCATAAACTCACTTTACTAAGCTTGTTATTAAAATTCCTCCTGAAAGAACTGGTGTAACTGAACACAGTTTGTCACACACGTCGTTTTCAGTTTTGACCTCAGGTTTTCCACTAAAACCCCAGTGTTAAGATAGCTGCTCCAAAATGTCTATAATGTTGTCCTTAATCAGCTTTTTAACAAATTTCTTGGTATATTTGCATCATTGCATCACTGACAATGATCAAATGACTCAACCTGTTTAGTGTGGATTTGAACTAATATAGGTGGAAATATTTCGCTGGTGCAAACATTTGAAGGCTTTACAACAAAAGCTTTCAGCGTTTCCATTACATAAGGAAAGCCTTTGAAGTTCAGTCTGTTAATGACAATGATGGTCCACCATCACCTGGGTAAATGGCATGTTGGGTTATTGAAAAAATGGGTCTGCTGCTGCTCTGACTCCATTTCTGAATATGGAGACATACTTTAGTCACATTATAAGCTCTCAAGGTTTTAGTTAAGATTTTAACAGTTTACTTTAAAGCTTGCCTTTAAAGCAAAATTCCACTTCAGTCACTATTACTGTAAGTTTAAACAGTATTTTGTATTATTCTACTTATGTCCACCTATCACTCCACATTATAAAGAATAATTCCATGCTTAAAGGACTGTTCAAAGTCTTTTTGCTCCTATGCTTAATCTAAGTCTCATCATACAGTGTGTAATAGGAAAAGTGTATTTAGACATATTTTGGGCTTTTTATTATAAAGCTGCTAACCTATAAAAATTAAGAGATTGGATTAGAGTTTTGATTAAGTGTCACAGTTTGAAAAAGATAATGGATTTTTACAGGAAGCTCAGTCAATAGCTTGCTGACAAGTAACAGCAAAAAGATTTATCCTTTCATTCGTATGCCAGTTTGAAGTTTATTCAGTCACCATCTGCCTGATTATGTTGCATTCGACTGACTTTAAATGTTTTAAAGTTGTTGATAAAATGTCAGTTTAAGGGAAACCTTGGTTCAACATCAAAACAACATTAAACACTAAACAGTTTAAATTGTGTTGTTAACTCTTCATGGATTAAGTGTTTAAATGTCAACCATTTTTGAGTTGTATGTCTAAAAAGCATAATTTTCACAAACATGCCTTTTAAAATGTTGCTGATATAGCCTATTTCTGTTGGAAAATAAAGTTTTTCCAACATCCAAACAATGCTGATTAATTCACAGTTGAAAGAGTGTTGAAAAATGAATGATGAAGCAAAGTTAAAAGCTCAACTCTGAATCTGATGTTCGAGTTGAGTCATAATAACAATTTCTTCATCTACCAGCTTATTTTTTTCTTCCTGGGCAGAGAGTGAACAGTCCGTTCGCACATATCTTAATGGAGTAATGTGATGTCTTTCTGGTTGACCATTTGCCAAATTCAAACATCGCTCAAACTAGCTGAAACAAATAATCAGAATTATCATGATTAATTGATTATTGAAATAATCATCATTTAATTTAGTAATCAATCATTAGCTGCAGTATAGAGACCAAAACAGATCTTTAGCTGACGGAGCAACACATTTAGAGCAGTAATTATTAAAAAAAAAATTGCATTTAAGATTAAAAAAATAAAATGTTGTTTGTCAATATGCTCTATTCGGAATTACTTAAGTGGAAAAGTTTCAAGAAATCAGTCTGAGATGATTCACTTTATAACATGGTGCATTATCCTGCTGGAAGTAGCCATCAGAAGACTGGTACACTGTGGTCATAAGGACATTGTCAGCAACAATGCTGAGGTAGGCTGCCTCATTTATTTGATGCTAAATTGGTATTAAGTGGCCCAAAGTGTGGCAAAAAATATCCCCCACACCACTACACCACCCCCACAAGCCTTTGTCATTGATACAAGGCAGGATGGATCCAGGCTTTCATGCTGCTAAAAGCCAAATTCTGAGCCTTCCGTCCCAAAGTGGCAGCAGAAATCAAGATTCATCAGACCTGGAAAAGTTTTTTTTAAGTTCACTTGAGCTTGTTTGAATTGTAGCTGCAGTGTCATGTTCTTAGATAAAGTCGGGCATACACTGCACAATATTTTGCCCTTTTCAGGTCGACTTTCCAGTCGTGCGAGAATTTTTCATTCGGGCCAAGGGGTAACGAGGGGCAATCAGCCACTCACGACCACCTCCCTCCCGATCAGGAATCAAGAGGTCGGGAGAAACTCAAACATCTTTGAAAATCAGTCGGCCGTCATGGGCAAATCGCTCAGTGGGCATGCGCAAACAAGTTTTCTTCTTCTTCCCCTCACATAAAACAGAAGCTTGGTGGGGGTGTGAGTGAAATGAGGTTATTTCTGTAAAATTGACAGACCGTAGTAGCCATGTTTGCTCAGCCACGTCTTTGTCCAAATATGTTGTCGCCTTTTCTTTTTAAAGCTTTCAGCACAAAATTGCAAAAATTGCCAAAGCAGCGCGTTTCTCTCTAGTGAGCTTCATATTCCTCTTCTACTCGCTTGGCTTCCGGATACAGTACGACGAGTCTGCGTAGCGCCATCTCACTGCGGAGCTGAGCCCGATGTGGTTTTTAGGCGTGCAGTGTGAGCAGGTATAATGCATAAGAGCATCAGGTCGCACAGTGTGAGAACATTCATCGTGCGCCGTGACCTCACACAGTAAGCTGTAGCTGTGTGCGACGATTGAAAAAAATCCCACAGTGTATGTCTGGCTTAACAGGACTGGCATCTGGTGTGGTCTTCTCCTACTATAGCTCATTTTCCTCAAGGTTTGTGTTGTGCTTTCAGAGACTCTGTTCTGCATGCCTTGGGTGTAATGAGTTGTTATTTGAGTCACTGTTTCCTTTCTATCAACTCTAATCAGTCCTTTCACTTCTGGCATCAGCAAGGCATTTGCACCAACAGAAGTGTAGCTCAATGGATATTTTCTCTTTTTCAGACCATTCTTTGTAAACCCTAGCAATGGTTGTGGTGAAGAACCCAGTAGATTAGCAGTTTCTGAAATACTCCAAACAGCCTGTCTGGCAATACAAAAAAAAACACCACATTCAAAATCGGATGCTCAGTCTAAACTGGTAAATGGTCATGACACGTCTACAGGCCTAAATGCATTGAGTTACTGCCATGGAATTGGCTAATTAGACATTTGCATTAACGAGCAATTGAACAGCTGTGGTGTTTAGTGGGTGTACTGCATGTCAATCATCTGCAGCACCTGTATAGGCTCTAAGCAGCATTAAATACAAGTAATTTTACAGTTGTGTAGGATGCAGAGGTTTTTCCTGCAACCCAAGGGTCGCCCATTTGAGTTATTGCTCCATCCAACTCAATTGTTGTGTCTTTGGGCAAAACAGTTTATTAATCCCACCAGGGGCAATTTGTTTGAGCAGTACAGGAGAGAAAAAAACAACAGAAAATAAACATGTAATAACAGAAAAATAAGACGATTAAACAGAAAAAAAAATGTGACAGGGAGCTTGAAAACAAAAGTTAGCAATAATAATAAAAACACCAAGATGGTAAAAAGATAACACACTTATCTTTTCTTAAAACACACCAGCCAACATAGAGTTTGAAAGTCGAATGAATGTTGGTATAAAAGAATTTGCATAGAGATTTGTTTTACAGTCCTGAAGGCAACAATGAGAATTCATTTTTGAGAACATGTTCTGATGAAGAGAGAATCACTTTAGCTTTTTTTTGCTCCGGTTCACTCCTATGATTTTAAAGACACGATGCAGACTGTTTTTGTTTTTTTTAAACACAGGAGGGTTAACAATGAAAGCCGCATAAAACCTACCCATGATAATTGGACTTTCTGAAAAAGACTTTTGTTTTCTCAAAAACTACATTCTTTTTTGAGCTTGTTTCAGAACAGCTGCAGTATTAATCTCAAACTTAAGCTGGTTGTCAAAAATTGTGCCAAGATACTTATAAGAGTAGACAAGCTCCACGCCTTCGCTATGAATAATGCTCTCGGTGGCCAAATCCTTTTTACGTCTTGAATCAAAATTTTGTCCTGCTGTTTTTTTGACATTTAGGTCATAAATTTGACATTTAACTCTAAAATTTCTGTCTCACCAAGAAATAAAATCAGAGAGTGCCGTTCTGATTCTGGAATGCTGAGAAGGGTTAACAATGCAGTGTAATCTGAAAAATTCACAAGATAACTGTGTTTAAGATTAATTTTATATTAATTTCGCTGCAAAATATAAAGAAGAGGAGATAAAACACAACACTGAGGTGAACCTGTTGATACAGAGACACAATCTGACAGGCAGTTATTAACAAAGACTCTGTTCCCTCATCGACAAGTTGAAATCCATAAGACTAGCCGGTGAGGCAGATTAAATTTGTTTAAAAGGCTCCGAAGCAAAAAGATGGTTGCATGGTATTGAATACAGATGAAAAATCGGCTAATAAAACTCCAGCATAAGCTTGAGGTCTTTCTAAGTCGTTAAAAAGGGAGTCTAAAATAAAAAGTTTATATTGTGTAATTGGCTGTTAAAATGACAGCTTACATGGGAAGAAAAATAAACAAAACACTTTCTCCAACTTTGGGGTAAATTTTGGAAAATTTTAAGTTGAAAACGATATTATTTAGGGTTTTTTGTTCTGCTTCTAAAGTCAGTTTCGAGTCATTATGACAGTTAAACAAAAGGGTTGAAAAACTGTTTAAAAACAAATTTTTTTCTTTACTCTGGTTCTTTTTTGTTATCAACAATTGACGATTCTAAGCATTTAAGTGTAAAAAAAAAAAAAAAACATAAAACAGATAAGAGTAATCAAAGCTGCTGATAACTACTTTGTCAGAACATTATATATCTGCTGTAACATGAATAAGTTGAATACGTTATCTATGGCATAACATTCCTTTAAGAAAAGCATAAAAATGACATATGAGGTAGAGTAGCTTACTGCTACAATTTACTTTTAAATAAAAGTAAATTGTTTTTTAAAGACGTACTGCATATATATGCAAAATCAAATATGCCATGAGAGATGGACTTCGGTATCTTTATACAATGTTTTGCCTTTCTCTCACCCGTTTAGTAGAGGAAATGTGTGCTGTGGCAAGACTTGTGATACTGAATGAGTCTCTGAATGTAATAATGAGAAATGCACCAGCTCTAAAGGCAGGTGCAAATGGAAACAATCCAACACCAAGGAGGAAGTAATGTTAGGTAAAAAAACAGTACATGCTCACATAGTGGGAAATGTTTAACAAGGAAGACAAGGCTGAGAACTTCTTAAATTGCTTTCAAGGATAGAAATTATTGCTCCACTCTTCCATTGCAGGTATATCCATACAACTGCAGACACACATCTTACTATAAACCTTTGCAATATTGCAATTTACATTTTAAATTTTCTACATGTACTTTAACAAGACTGCCAATTATGTTATTAGCAGATAACTAAGTACTATCTTGGTAATAAAGTAAAAGTTTCGGCACAGACTTTCTAAATGGCAGCCAATGGATTGCCCTAATGACATAATGTTTTTTTGTTTTGTTTTACTCAGTAGGAAGCATAAGATAGTAAGTTAAGCTACTTCTGAAATGTTGATCTTTTTATTCAGAATTTTATTTTGGTTATTTTCTTAACAAAAGCTCCTTGTCGAAATATTACTTTGAAAAAGCAATCCATACTTTTGTTACAACTCAAATGAATTGCTACAATTCATTTTAGCTTGGTGTTAAAGTAAAGCATCCTTATTTGGCCATACTGTATGGTGTGATTAAAACTTGCTGGATGGCTTTTAACCAAAAGCACTCAGATTAACTGACCAGCTGTTAGTGGATCTACTTAAAACTCAGCAGATTTAAGTGATTTACCAAAGTTTTAGTTTTGCAGATTTTAAAATATGAAATGCTTTGCTGCTGTAAAGCAGAAAAGCCTCCTCATTAGCCATAAACAAATATGGGCTTTAAACCAATTTCTTCTATTTGAATTTTGATCCAGTTTTGTATGATTTTCATATTACTCTGACTGGGTTGTATTTTCAGTTTTAATTATTGACCTTCCTTTTATTCCAATGTCCTGTTTTTTTTTTTATTTAAAAGTATAGCTATTTATTTTTTCATTATAACATTGAGATTTTCAAAATTATATATTTAGAAAATTTCCAGAGTAGTGCAGAATAAAAGTAGGATTGTCAAAAATAAAGAACACATAAATAATTATTTTAAAGAGCTATTAGATTAAATCTTACATCAGAGAACCTTTGGTTGGAATTAGCATTGAGGGACCTGGCAACCAGCTGGCAAAAAGTACTGAGCAAGAATGGGTGAGTGTGAGTGTGTCAATTAATGACCAGAAGGAGATCAAACTTTTAGCTCTCACCTTTAATTATTATTTTTGTTCAGCACTGCTCTGTAACTAATTTGCTTTCTTATCTGATTTGTAAGCCGATGAAATGAAAGCATTTTCTGTTAATAATAATAAGCGGTCATAATTCATAATACTTTAGAGGAGATTCTTCAGAAATTTGCAAATATTACTTAAAGTGCTAGAATTAGCTGGTTTTGTGTTTCTTATCTTAAAACGGTATCAAAAATATTAAACTAGCAATAAAATTTTACTGATATAATGTGGCTGAGCACATAGATGTTAAACTAGTTGTTTTGGTCTGAAAGTTGATATGAAAAAAAGTACACAATTGATTTGCATTAGTATGTACAGTAACTAGGTAAAGAAGGTGAGAATTGTGTTTTTTTTAAACAAATAGGTTAATAGCCTGTTAAATGTTATAGTGGTTCTGGCTGAAACATTTTTTCTGGTATTGACCTTAGTAATTGGTGAACTAACATTTTTATTTAATGACACAGTTGAAGCCTAATTTATGGCTACTAGGGGAGTAAGACCTGTAACTTCCAGGTTTTACTCTTTGAAAGCAAAATTAAACAGGATCCCTCTGGGTTTAGGTAAATCTGATACTGGAGAAATCATGGATCGTCTAAATCCAAATTCACCCCTTTAGATTAAATCGTACATCAGAGAATAAACACAGATCAGGTTATTGCCATATATTTTTCTAGTCAGATGACACCTTTTTAGCTTGGTTAGCTCTGGTGGCGACACGACATATGCAGCACAGGATCACGTTACATAGGTGAGTTTTTTTTTTTTAAAGGAAAGCCCACCTGGAGCATCAAAGCACATCAAATTCATTATGTCAAAAGATATGCACTGTTGCAAATGCCCAGATCGTTATTAATATGATGCGACCTGTTGCATTAAACACCCAGTTATGACAGTATTACCATCTCCGTTGCTAATGTGCAACAATATAAAGATGAACTACCTGTATAACATGCTGGTTGGCCTTTTTAATGACATACTTTTTCTGTTTTTCCAAATTAATAATAATTACATCCACCCACCCCAGATAAATTTTACTTTTTAAACTAATCCGGTGTAATCTGATCTTTAACCTAAGAATGCTTATTATTTGATCATCTAATCACTCAATAGACAGGTCTTTATAGAAAAAAAAATGGGAGGAACTGAATAGGAACTGAATGTTTTAGTTTTGGGGGCTATTCAAGGCAAGTTAAAATAAATGAAATATCTAGACCATTTAGGCTTGACTCTCCAACTTACAAAAAGCTCTCATACATTGTGTTTAAAATATTTCGGTTCCATGATGTCATGAATAATCTATTCCATGTGTAAATTAATCATAACTGAATAACCTGCTCAAATTCATCCTAATCTGATTACTATTATTTTTCCAAACATGCAGTTGCCTCTTTTTCAGTGATTTGTTTAAGCTTTAATTTGCACATAAGCAGTTTCAGTCAACTAAGGGTGCAGATGAAATGGTACACATCTACCTTTTTACTCAGTTTAAGGTTTGTTATTTTTTTTTAATACAGGAGGGTTTTTCTTACAGCGTCACTGCTGATGATCAGGCTTCTTGTGTTTATGTGCATAGACGTTTAAAACTACATACATGAATAGTTAAAAAGCTTGGCTTTGATATCATTACACTATTCATAACATTTGCTTTTAGACATGGCAAAAAAATCATATTATAAACCAAGTGTTGTAAACTATGAATTGGTTCAATTAATAAATATAGTAATGGGCAAACATACAATTTCAATTCATCATTATATAAACCCAAACAAGCCATTGATAAATCCTAAAAAAATAACAACATTAAAACACATCTGATCAAGACAGAATATGTGCATTTTTTTTTCTATTATAGCAGAGAAATATACAATAAATATGATTTTTTAAATATTTTTAGTATTATTTGGATAATATTTTCAGTTATAATTTTATACACAACAGGTCTTATGTATCATAAATGAAGGATATGAAATGAAGAAAAGTTGCATTAATTTCTATTTTTCTAGGTCGATTTTGGATATCCATTTTAGGAATCCATCTGTGAATTCAGAATATGTATTTCTGCAGAAAAGTATAAATGTCCTTACCTCCAATAAGGAAAAGCTTTCTTGCTGTAAATGAAGATGAGAGGCTGAAGTGTGGACAATGTGGTATTATCTGAGTACACTCTCCACCTAGTCTGTAGCTCTCTCCTCAAGCCTGACTGCAAATAAGGCAGATGCATAAAATACACACACATTCTCTCTCTCTTTTTCGCCAGCCTCCCTCACCTCCACTCCATCTCTTCCACACAAACATGGAAATCCAAATGTACAAGTTCAAATCTTGCTCTGAAGCTTTTGGTGATGGCTGTAGTTATAAGCGAAAATGTTATATTTTTAGTCATACTTCTGTCACACTATTGTAAATGCTTTGGTCATCCTAAAACGTAATAATTTACCACTCTGTTCTGTAATCTTTAGGGTAGTTCCCTCTATACATGGAGGCTGAAAAAGCTCCTACTGTGCAGCAGATATTTATTTTCTTTTGTTGGTTTGAGCACATCTCTCCCACATGGAGGCTTGTTTCTATAAGTGGAAACATGAAGTGCCAGGGCAAGTGCGCAAGCGACTAATAAGAGCCAGGTGACAGGCCCACTGAGTGGATCAGCCTGCCACTCATACTTTTCTTTCATGCATCTTTTATTATATATTTATTTACTATTGTTGTTGGAATGCATTTTCAAGCTTTTAATGGACTCTGGTATTCTGTGGCTGCTGTTGTACACTTTCAACATCTGACCCTAACCCAGGTGGGTTTGAGGTGCAAGTAATCAAGATGTTGTTTATGAGACATTGCTTTGTGAGGTTTTATATTAAATATGCATGCAGCCATTAAACAATCCAAGGTAAACCACCTTACACATTGTCATGTTTTTGTTAATTGACTGAAGAGTTAGGTAATGTGATTGAACCTTAAAAAAAGTATGTGCAGCAAAATGTATTTTGTGCCACAGCAATCTTTCTGTGCTGGTGATAAACAACTGGCTGAAATGGCTAAGAAGGAAGAGTGTGCTGTTTCTCTGCTTTTGTTGTTTTCCCTTCATAGCAGCAATATGTTGGAAACACAATACTAGTCAGCAGGTGCTAAAGGCCAGGCTCAGCCACAATCCATTTTTCTTGCTCAGAGACGAAGTAAACTAAGAATCCTAAAAGGAAGAGAATATCTCCCGAAAGCCACTGAAATATGATTTTCAGTTTTTATTCTCCACATGTGGCTGACAACATGCCTTAAAGCAGCCTGTGTAAGCTGTGTCTTCAGAGCAACGTCAACCTTCATCCCTACATGTGGGCACAGACAAAACAAAAAGGACTAGATTCAGCCACAGTATTAAACTCTGAGGACCCTTGGATATAAATATCTAGGTTTTTGGGTTTCTTCTGTGTCACTTTTAGTGTTTAGTTGGAGGTTCATTTTTCCATTTCATTTGATAATTCTCTTAATGCTCCAGTCTACCGCAAGGTTGTTTTTATGCTTTAAAGCTGTAGTATGATTACTTTATTCTCTATGTAAGGGAAGGTAAACTGAAACTGTTATTGTGTATATATAATGTATATATATATATGTATATATGTTTATATATATATTATTACTGTTTATATACTATTGGTTTGAATGGATTCCCACATACTGTAGCAGTTTCAAGTTTTTGATTAGGAGGCCTTTGGCCCATTTCTCCTGTTTCTTGAATATGTTGCAGGTCTCAAGCAGCCGGTTGTTCAGCTCAGATCTTTGAAGCGAGACCTGTTTTGTTAAACATTGACTCACAGTTAGAGAACATTTGAAGCTTGCATCTATAGGTTGCCACATGCCTCTCTGTATGGAGGGGATAGGAGCACCATCTGCAGGTTCTTAAATGAAAACATTCTTTCTTAAAGGCATAATAAGGAAGTAATGTTATGTTATGTGATAGAGTAAAATAAATGTCATTTGGTAGGTTTGTTCAAAAATTGTCCAAGCGGTACTATACACACATGCACACACATACATATATATATATATATATACTGTAAAAATCATTAGCTTGAAAACTGTTAAACCATTACAAACTTATATGAATAACCTTTACTTAAGTTGCTCTAATTTTTAGAGCTAAAACTGACGATTATTTTGCAAATTGATTAATCTCTTGATTATTTAGGGGACAAAAAGGAAAGTGGCGGCCTACTGGTTGGGACGTTGCACTTGGAATCCAGAGGTTCTAAGTTCAATCCCCACTCCCACAGACTGCCACTCTGGGTCCCCAAACAAAGACCCTCAACCCCACACTGATCCCCAGGCCCTGTACAATGGCAGCCCACTGCTCCTCAAGGGGATGGGTTAAATGCAGAGAGTTTATTTCATTGCTATGTACTTGTGACAGTTTAATGACCAGTGGTGTCAAAAGTACACACATTTGTTACTTAAGTAGAAGTATAGATACTGCAGTTTAAAAA
>NW_015151160.1:235946-245060 GCF_000732505.1 Cyprinodon variegatus | reverse complement strand
TTTCATCTTTTCCCTTTTTTTCTTCTCTTTTTTCCTTTTTCTTCTTCTGTTTTTCTGCTTTACATTGCAGTGTCCGTATAAACTGTAAAACTCCCTGCATAATTATAATAAAGCAATTTATATGCATGAAACAAGTGGAGCAACTGCTCCACTTGTGTAAGTAAAATCTGTTGGGCTCTTTTTGGCATCAAGACAATTATTCTTATTGCCACATTGTCAGACAGGACACTGTAAAAAAAAGAAAAAAAAAAAAAAGAACTGTTAATATCCCTGAAATGTAAGTTTTAATACTTTGGAAGAAATGCAGACAAGAACAGTTGTCATCATAAATGCAGATTGTGTCATGATCAGCAGGTTTACTAGCCCAGATGCAGAACTCACAGACACACAGGCAGGATAAAAGTCCAATAGTTTATTGGATTCTGACAGGGTTCTACCTGGGAGGCAGAGAGGACAAAGCAGGTTAGGTTCAGGTACAGGGTTTCAGGTTCAGGTTAACAGGTTCAGGCAGGCAGGGTGGCTCAGGCTTGCTAACCACGACCAAAGTCAGTTCAGTTCAACAATCCGGCTCAGAGTGGAGCTCTCACCCAGCTTATATAGGGAGAGCTTAATAATGAGCTGATGGGGATCAGCTGTGAGCGCTGAGCAACAGCTCCCAGGAAAGGATCCACGGCGCCCTCTGGTGGGCAAGCCTCTGGATCCCAACAGATAAACAGAAGCCCACAACAAGGGATCCACATCGTCCTCTGGAGGGCAAACCCCTGGATCCCAACAGTAACAGAAGCCCACAGAAAGGGATCCACGTTGCCCTCTGGAGGGCAAACCTCTGGATCTCAACAGATTGCTTGTTTTCACTTTTTTTTTGTGGTAAAAAAGCTATTTCATAAGTTGGAAGGTTAAATTAATCGTTGACTAAAGTTAAACGATAAATAATGGTTTAAAATTTACTACTTAAGAATTGTATTACATTTTTTTTTTATTTTCAAACTAATATTACACTTGACTCATTTAAAATATTAACTCAAGCACTGTAGTTTTCACAACTTTTTAAGTCAGAGGACACAGCAATTTCCTCTACATTCAGTCATTCACCTGCTTACACACTGATTACTGTATGTTTCAATTTAAATGACCTTTCACTGATTGTTATCTTTTGATGTAACTGTGCCTTGGTAAAGCGTCTATGGCCCTCATATTTGTGTAATATTTTTCAAAAACAAGAGCCAACACTTCTAACGTTTGACCCTATTATTAGCTTAATTTGAGATATAAGATTTTAAAGGTCAACATGCAGCACGTGTTGTGTATTGCTGCACCTTGAAAGGTTGTCCTTCTCATAAACTCTACTTTGTAAATTGAGATGGTCAGATCTATCACTGAATGTGCAATATATAACCTAGAGCATCACCATACAGAAGTAAAATAGGAGCTAACTAAGCCAAAAGTTGTTAATCAAAAAACTCCTACCTGATCAGACATCTAGACATCTTCTTGGTTCTCTGATGTAGGTTTTAATCTGGAGGGGTGTATATGGCCTTGTGTTTAGGTGCTAAATCCATGACTCCTCAGTGTTCTGGTTCAAAGTAGTCCAGGCGTATGGAAAACCACAACAGCTGAATATTCAATGAATTAAATAAATAAATAATGTAATAATTTTTTTTCTTAATTTACTATTAAATGCATGCTTTTCTCATAGACAGTACTCAAGTTGAGGAGGGATGAGGGGGGATGGCATCCCCCTTCTTAAAAAAAAATATTAAAAAATCATCCCCCCTTCTTAAATGAGCATCATCACATACCATCCTCTTTGACATTTTATTACCGCATGTGTAAAACTTCTACTATATATTAACAGTAATGTCAGTAATATTGCCCTTTCAACATTTGGCGGGCTGCAGGCTTACGAGTAGCTTGAGCAAAATAAATAAAATCAAAGAAGCAGAGCACGTCACCATAGCGGAGTGCCACGCAATTCCCACTCCCCACTCAGGAGGCATTTTCTGACATTTTTCCTTCATACATGTGTATTGTCTTATTTAACTGCTTGTGTAAAATTATCGCACTGTTTCCCAGCTGTGAATAAGACCTTGCTCCATTCATGTTGACCTGCATTTCCTCTTTAATTATTAATTAATTTTACTAGACTACATTAAAACAGCTCACTATGCATCCCATTGCAAATTAGATAATAGCGTATAATGCATGTATTTTTTTCAAAAACAGCGGCTTACCACAACGATCACTTTATGTAAACCCACTCTGTATTGTCAAGTATAGTTAGTGTATGTTTTTTATGATATTCTATCCCACTTTTTACCACGCAATATGCAATCCTTGTCTCGGCGATACTGTGGTAAAGTTGAAACATAGACTATAACAGATTATAGGTAAAGACTACAGCATAGGCAATGGCCTAGTCCAGCATGAATTTAAAATAAAGTCTATTCCATTGACTTTGACTGATGTTGTGAGCTCATCGGAGCGAACTGGAGCAGAGGGAAATCTTCGCTCCAGCCTTTGAATTCTAAACCGCTCTGCACTCCACCATATTTCTTCCGCTCATCTCTACCTCTTGCTCCACGCTCTGCTCCGCTCACATGCTCTGCAAAGAATTGACCTACCATGACTGATGATACCATGCAAGTCCAGGGAATGACTATAGTTCTACTGTAAGGTGCCATAACATGCAAATTGCTTCAGGTTAATAGACTATATCAATTAGGCTATGCATGCTTCCAAAAAAACAAAAAACAAAAAAAACACCCCCCTTCTTTTTTTTTTTTCTGAGTGTAAGATGCTGCAGGGAAATCTTACATGGAGCGCCATAACCACATGGCTGGAATAGTGTACAGGAACATCTATGCAGAATATGGGCCAGAAATCCCAAGGTCAAAGTGGGAAACACCCCCTAAAATGGTAGAGAATGACCGAGCATGGTAGATGTGCTGTGGGACGTCCAGACATTGCGATGGTGGACAAAAAGCAGTGGAAATCCGTTGTGATTGGGTTTTCTTATGTATATATACCGGTGGGGTGTCCATATCCTAATAGTTTGTCCTGGGCCAGCCAGGGCTTTCACCTGTTCAGATAGTAAACAGAAACTCAGAAAGTCAAATCCCTGACGGTTTAAAAAAAAGAAAAAAGTGATACATGAAAAAACAGGAGTGTACTGATGCCTTTATTAATGGGACAGAGGACACCTGTAAACAGCCTTAAACGTTCTGCCTGAGAGCTAAAGAGTCTTCAGGTTAAAATAAATGAGAGTCTGGACTTTGACTTGGTTTTTCCTGACATAGAAATATTGTACTGTAGCTTTGGCCTTTTGGGGTCGTTGTTCTGTTGGAAGGTGAACTTTCACACCAGCCTCGTGTATTTTATTCCAGTTTTAGGTTCTGTCCAGGATTGTCTTGTCTTCATCCATGTCTAGCCAGCTTTCTTGCTTCTGATAAAGACATCAAACAAAGCCATGTTTCAACAACTTGTTTACATTGTGTTATACATGTAGGTCAAAGTACTGTATTTTGGTCTCTTTCAGAATCACAAAACACCCCTCCACATTCTAGGTCTGCTTATTCAGGTACTGTCAAGAGTGTCTGTCTTCTGGCCATAAAGATCAAAATTAAGGGCAAAAAACATCAAAACAAAAACAGCAAGAATAATACTAACACCATCTGTTAACTTAGTGATTAATATATTTTTAAACCTATCCTCTCTGTGACATTTCTGTTGTGTTCCTTAAGCTTTATTAGGCTATTTGTTCAGCAATGTTTCTGACAAACCTCATAATCCTTCATAGACCTCAAACAGTACTAAGATTATGTTGCATTGTAAAAAACTAAATGCACTTACTATTTAGATTATTTTTGATGGTGCTAGGTATCAGTAATTGGAACCAGTATAATTCAGACTGAATGCAAATGCAAAACACTTTTCACATTCTTCTTTTTTTAAAGCACTATTTGTATCGTCCCCCCCTCCACTTGATGTCCCATCCTCTGAATTGAATTTGTTAATGATGTTCAAAAAGATGAAAAAACCCTGGCAAGGAAGATACTGTATTTTTTACCCTATAATTTTACATCCAAGAGCACACATGGAGTATTTCTCATACCAGATGCACGTCCAACAGTATAATTAATTTCCTTTCAGGAAACCCAACATTACTTTTAAATTGTCCTCTTACATTTTGTATTTCTATGTCTTGGCAGAGCCTGTCATTCTAAAGCTGTTGTTTATTTCATATCATATCATGATTTTTGAAAATATTTCTACAGAAATATTTTCATAAATCATGTTTAATTTGATTATAGACCTTTCACATTAATAAATATCCACACCTGTTTATCCTACAACATAAAGTAAAAAGCTTCTTTAAATGATCGTTACTAAATATATTTATAGCACTGAGTAAAATCTTATAAACTATTTATTGGAACTTGCCCAACTGTTTTTTGAGTTCTGGGTACAGCTTCAGGGTCTCACATCCACATATATTTAGGCTACACCACTGTCAATTTAGAAATATCATTTTAGCCAGCATGGATGCTTTTAACTCTACAAGAACACGTCAGTAATCCATAAAGGCTTGGAGAGAATTACATTATCAAATCAAGCATGTTTTAATTTCTCAATCTTCCCCATTTGAGGCAAGGGACATAAGCAAATGAAAAAAAACTTATTTTATTCTCTTCTTTCTGCCTTATTCTGAAGCAGGGATCTGTGGTAAAGGTTAGTGATCAAGATTGTAGTATGTATGTGAGAGACAATGTTCAGGTGTCATTACTTTTCACCACAAGACTCCTGAGCCTTCAGATGTCTGTCTGAATCCTCTTTAATATGACGAGATTCTAAGCAGCTATTTCATTTTATGTCATGTTAGCTTTTATCAGCCTTGTTCCATAACTTCAAAGAAAGCTGTAGAAAATAAAAGTCTTAGATTTCAAATGACACCCTTTCCCCATATTTCTTCCCATGCTGTAGCAATATATGTGTGTATTACCAATTATGTTTTCAGAAATGTTGTGCTGTTTGACGGTCAGAATTGGTACTGGTTATCAAAATTAAGATGAACCACATTTTTTTTAAACTACATAGTATATAACAAAAGAACAACTTTACAGTAATTATTTCCATGAAAATTCAGCCTTTTTCAAATACCTATTGCAACAAAAAATATACTTGTACATACTGGCAATTACAGAAAGCTAAGAATTGGTTTTATGGTTACTTTGAACCAACACTGACTTTACATCCTTCATAATATATTTTCTTAACTTCAATGAAACATCTGTCAATGCCCCATGGGTTTTATATTCCCTTCGCTGACATTAAGCAGCTTTGGGGAGGGTGGCACTAACCCAGCCGCAGAAAGCAACTACAAATGTGCAGACTGCTTTATGGCATAAGTCACTTCCCCTTTCCCAGTTCATTATTAAGACAAAGTTAATGGGAATAAGTTTCCCTGACAGACTTACAGTATCTTCTGGTAATCACTTCAGTTCCATTCAGTTCATTGAATCACATACAATCCTTCAAACTAAGTATGCTTTTGGCGACAGTGGAGAGGAAAAACTCCCTTTAAAAGGAAGAAGAACCAGGGTCAATGTCAGTGAGTGGCCATCTGCCAAGGCCGACTTGGGTTCAAGGAGACGGAAGCAGAGATACAAAAGGAGCTGTAAAAGGCGGCCCCGTCCAGGAAACACTCAGCCAGGCAGACGAGCTCCGAGCCAGCTCCCATGTCTGCTCTGAACATGGTTTGAAGTGACGTTATTGTTTTTCTGTGCATGCAGGTCACTTCAGGTCCACAATTTGAGATGGTCATCTGAACAGCCACCAAAAAAAAAAAAAAATGGGTTTCAGAATAGATCAGAATTGAGAGTTAAGACCTGCATTGTTATTGTGCTTTAGTTGTGAACAATGCAACCACCAACAGAGAAGCTGTCAAGTTAGTTATAGGTGGCATGCATGCCAAACAAGTTCTAGTGCCCCACTTTTGCAATATGACTGCGTTATCTTATTGAACATGGAACCATCAATGAAGCAGTTGGCGGCTTGACAACATTTAGTTTTTTTTTGGGTGCCTTCAGCCCCCCACCCCAAAATAGGCCTAAAGACATCCATGATCCCAACACCTGACCTGTGGTGGGTTTTTCTTCAGCTTTGTTGGCTTTTTCCCCACTGTGAAACACTTGCATTACTGTCCTTTCCAGAACAGCTCCATCCAGTTCTAAAGTGTAGAGTGTTTTGCATTCAATTTTATTTAGGTGTATCAGAGTAAATGGTTTTACTCATTGTTGCCACTTTTAAGATTTTTGGTTAGTAAAAAGTTGCCTCTACAGAAAATGTAAACGCTTTAAAAGCAAAAACAACTTTGGAGGACTTATGCCATAATGCCTTTTATAAATATACAGCTGCAATCACACAGCATGAAATAACTAAATTGTTCCACTCACTGATCAGTTTGACATTTGCAGTTGCTTTATAATTTGACATTTCACAAAGTTGCAGGCCTCATTTCAGGTCAGTCAAAGGCAGACAAAAGAGGTGAATATGTTTCCTGACATAATAGTATCACATGGCATTCGTTCCTTTTTTGGAACAGAAAATAATCAGAGCTCTATGGGACTGATAGATGTCATACGCAATCATTCTGCCTTTATCCTTTTGACACTGCTCCCTTTTCAGTGAATGAAGGTATTACAATACCTGGTACATTGTGATGAAACCACATCAAAAACTCATTTTCTGAATACATAATATCTTCACCCCTTCTCCAGAACTTGATTGTGTGGTAAGGCAATAGTCTGGTGTTAGATTGTCATATTAAAGTGGTAGAATGGCAGTGTGCAAAATGGACATAATAATGTAGTTATAGACGTAAAAACAAGTCATTCGGTACAAATAGCATCAACTCAAGTATAGCCATTTTAAATGTTTAGCTCATATATGTGGACACTACTGCTGCAGCAAATACATCCATTCCATCCATTCATCCATTTTCTACACCTACTTGAGTTTTTCAGAGTCACTGGTGAAAATAGAAGCTATCTTCAGCAGTCAATGGGTGAGACAAATCACCCTGTACAGGCTGCTAGCCCATTGTCATCATACCTTTTATATATTCTTGTCTCTCAGTCTGTTGTTGGGGTTGTTGACCTAGTGGTTAGAGCAGTGCGTTTTGGCTTTGAGAAGGTTGAAAGTACCCAGTTCGATCCCCACAGCTTCAATCTGGGTCCCTGAGCAAGACCCTTAACCCCACACTGCTCCCCAGGCACCGCACAACGGCAGCCTACTGCTCCCCAAGGGGATGGGTCAAATGAAGAGTTAAATTTCACCGTTGCGAGATCAATAAAGTTAAATTATTATTATAAATTATAAATAAATTATTATTGTTATTATTACATTTTCGTTATTTATGCAATTGGTTTTTTCCCTAAGACAAAACAAAAAATGTATATAAATATGACTTATGATTTTTTTCCCTTAATGTGTGTTGGTGTTAACACTGTTATTCAAACAATGTATTATGGATGTCTTTTCTTTTACATTACTTTGACAACGTGAATATTGTCAACATATGGTATTAAAATGGTACCTATGTTCTGCTGTTAAGACCTGCCAAAGGGGATGCTAGTTTGACAAATGCCACCTATTCATCGATGCAGACCCTTTTCTATGTATCTGGTAATGATTGTGTTTTTTTGGGCTGGAAAATATACCCTTCCACTAAGTGAAAATGGCTTTAGGGTAGTATAGGGAAACATTTAACAAGTTTCAGATGTTTATATAGCCTCAAGGTTTGTCAGATTTTAATCTAATCAAATATTTATGGGATCTAAGTTGTAAGGTCAATTGGAACCCTGACCTTACAAATTACATTACTAAATAGATCTGTGCACCCAATCATAAAAAGAAAGGTGTGAGGGTGTTTCAATGGTTGTTTGTCTCTGTGTTGTCCTGTGCTGGACTGGCGACCTGTCCAGGGTGTACCCCGCCTCTCGTTCGTAGACAGCTGGATATAGACAACAGCACCCCTCGCAACCCCAGCAGGGATAAGCGTGACAGAAAATGGATGGATATATATGTAGACGCACTATATATACTGTATATACCCCCAATGCACCTTTTCTTCCTTTGGCATCTTCTTTTTCTTTAGGACAATTTGTTACAATGTAACAAATACATTTCTCCACTGTGAGATCAATAAAGTCAATCAATCAATCTATCAAAAAAGAAAAAGAGAGTCTTTAAAACAATATCACAATTTTTGCAGGTTTCAAAGCATTTTCCTGCAGGTTTCAAAGCATTTTCCTGCATTTTTTTTGGTAAAAAAAAAAAAAAAAAAGCTAGATTTCGTGAATGTTTACAGATGCATTTCACCCCCCTTGTCAGAATATTAGGGAAAGTAGATTTATTAAATATTCACGTTTTAGCAGCTCAAGTGAAGCAATCAGTTTTTCTCACAGTTTTTGCAGCTGTTTCTATGGAGTTGGACTTTCTGGGTCAATGCTATACTAACCCCTAATTAGAACAGACAGCTCATGTTTTCAGCCCTGGGCCAGTCACTGTGAGATTCTCATTTCAAGGCAGGTCCAACACCAATACAGAACACTATTGAGCTGAAACAGTTATTCTTATTAATTGTGATTAACTAAAAATTGAAATAATTGTCAACTAATTTAGCGATCAGTCTATCATTACCTGGATTAAACAGACAAAATGATGCTATTAGCAAGAAGAGCAACCGATAATTCTACAAAAACTGGAAAAAATGTATAAACATTTTGCGTTCAAGAAGAAAAATCTTTTTAATCCCTAACTTTGCACAATCCAGAACTCCTTAAAGTTATAATCTGCTATTTGGGGATTTTTGGTTCTGTTTAGTTTTCACCTTGGGTTTTCATTTAGGCTTGGATTGATGTTATTCTGTTTAAACTGTTAAGGGTTCTTTTTTGAATGAGTTCTTCTCTTGTTTGATGGGGTTCCAGTTATCTCCTATTCACCATTCCTTTGTCTTTGCTCTAGTTTTATTTTTTTACTTTATTGTTTATAGTTCTCTTAAAGGAATAGTACACCCAAAACATGATTAGCCTTCATTTTCTACTCACCCCCATG
>NW_015151160.1:224098-234382 GCF_000732505.1 Cyprinodon variegatus | reverse complement strand
GTGCAAATTAGGCAATGATGAGTAAAATGAAAGGTGTTAGTCATTTTTATCAAAAAATAATGGTTTTCCCACAGTTTGTGTTTTTAATAAACTACAATTTTCGCAGAACAAGCTGGAGTGGTTCTGGAGTCCCTCCCAACCAACTATTTCATACCATCAACCGCTGGCATTATTGTTGTGGTAACAACAGAGGGAATCCACAGCTGCATTGTGGATTCAAAATGCAGCAATGTACAAATGCAAAATACTTGTATTTAAAAAGTGGCTATAAATAAAACCATTCAAGAAACAGCAAACTATTGTAATTTGTTATATTTTTTTAATAAATAAAAGTGTAGCCTATTAATGGTAGATTTTTTAAATGCAACATAAACATGGTTAGCGGAGGGTAACAATAAAACTGGGCAATACATTTAAATCAAAGGACATTAGAGAAAAATATTTTCTTTAAAAGTAATCTTTTTCAGATTTAGGACTGGAAAAAAGGAAAAACTGAAAGGTAGGTGAAATGTATTGAGAAGCTTTAGAGTTAAAATATTGATAAAATATTTGATCATATAGGTACAATATAGATGAACCATTTTAACCCGTGGCAAAATCCAGTAAGCCTTTGCACTACTGAGAAAGTCTAATAATGCGCACTTGTGTTTTCCTATCAATTTAATACACACCTTTTCCATTTTATATGGGGACATTTTGGGGAAAATGCTTTATATATATATATATATATATAAAAAAAGAGGACGTTTTAGAGAGGAAAAAAGTATATGTTTTTTATTTTATCATATTAGTTGTGAACAAGTTGCTAGAGTAGTTTTAAATAAGGCATTGCAAAGATATATTTCTGGTGTCCAGAAATGTGATCTGTGGTTTATCTTTGTTTATTACTGGAACAAATTCATATACAAAACACTAACTGATTATCAAACGGTGTCTGTTTCTTTGTTTGATAAAGTCATGAGCAGAAGGGAGTTTTCAATGTGGCTGACTATAGAGCCAAATGCCATCTCATTTATATGTAAAGGAGGACAGATGGAGTCATTGCCTGTTAATCACCAGCACATCTCTTTATCTGGGGTGGTGTGTTGTGTACAAGGGGTTTAAATTACAGAGGGATCAACTGTACTTTATCTCGAAAGGAAGATAAATAAAATTTTGGCAATATAGTCACTGAAAGCATTGTTACAGTTATTTGTTTTGCTTTTTGTATAGTACTTACCTTACACAATATGGTACATTTAGTGGCAGAGCTAGACTTTTTTTTGTTTGAGAGATTAAAGATGTGGGAGGCTTTCTCAGGGGGGTTCACAGTCATTAGAATGAGATTGTTTCTCAATCGTTTGCAATTGGAGTCACATTAAACATACACTTGGGCAAAACTGTTGGTACTCCTCATTTAATCAAGGAAAAAACAATAATAGTCACAGAAGTAACTTGAAAGTGACAAAAGTAATAATATAAATTCTATAAGATGAACAAATACAAAACAGACATTGATGTCAGCCATGCTTTAACAGAAAGATTTAAAAAAATAAATAAATTTATGAAATGAAACCAGCCAAGACAAAAAATGATTGTACAGCTAGAATACATCCTGTACCAGATGAAGAAAAGTGGCCCAGGAAAATGACAGAGCCTCTTTCATGTTTCACAGTGGCAACACTTTTTCCTGCATGCTTCATTTTTCTATCTGTGAACAAAGAGCTGATGTGCCTTTTTTGCCTTTTCTATCTGTCGGAGATTCTCCCAGAAGCTTTGTGATGTGTCAACATGTCTTCCTTTGCAATTATTTTAATATTTGTAAAATATTATTTATTCCAGTCTGGCTTTTTTATGATGGGTTTTCAAAAATGATGTCCTCTTTGTACTTGTACATGGTCAGATTAATATATCCTACAATGATGTTCCTTGAGCTTAGATTTCACCTTTAATCTCTTTATAATCTTTATATTATTTATCTCCTCAGGTCCATTTTGATGATTGAAAACTCTAAGTTTGATAACCATGATAACAGGTAACCTCCAAGTTTTACATTTCATGAAGAGAGGTTACTCAACCTCTGTGTTATTCTATATCTTCCCCAGAGCTCAAGCCGTTTCAATTCCAGAATCAGTCAGGAGAGTATGCTGATAGTTTGAATGGTTCAAAAAAATAAAAATGAAAAAAAAAGGAAGGAGGTCCATTATACGCATTTGGTGAAAAAATTAGGAAATTATATATTCACATTGGGAGAGGGTTCACAAAACATGTAGATGTTCTGTTATATACAGAAAATTATTGGTAGGAGCGCAACAGTTTCTTCTTCCATTCCACCACTTAGCTACATTCACAACATTATCTGTCCTCTTATGCAGCATTACACATCAGAGCTGTGCTCTCTCATCGCAGCATTTTGTGTGTAGCCTTTTGTTTCTTTGCAAACCGTACATTATTTCTTGAATGGGCAATGTGCAAAGCATAAAAAGGGTGTAACTGGCCTTGAAACTGCTTTCAACCCGTTTTGTTAATTTCCTTTGAATAAACCCATGTGAGCCAACAATTATTAAGGATTGCAGGTGAACGATCATTTAAACATATTTGCAAATTCAGACTTTTAGTAATTTGATTTCCCATTAGAATTTCCCAAAGTAATAGGGTGCATAGATGAGACCTACCTTTCATAATGAGGCTGTTTATTTGAAATGGAAGTCCATTCATGGCATTTATGTGCAGGTACATCTAGATTTATCATGGTTGGAAGATGTTAAAGGCTGCATCATAGTTATAAATCTGTCATTCTCTGCACTGTCTGGATCGCATGTGATGCATATTACATTTCAAATGTGGAGGCAGAGTGCAACACTCGGTCCAACACTCACAAATATATCATGAGTTTTCCCTAAGCAATAAACAACAATGAGGTAAGCTGCCTAAAGATGAGCAAAATACAATTGATCTGTTCCTGTTTTTAAATACAATTTAATGTATCCACTATACATCACAGGAGAGTTTGATGTGCATTTTCTGGGGGACATTGGTTAACCTTGGATCGAGAACCAGGTACCTAACAGAATTTCTGTTTATCTGGGGCTCCTTTCCTGCCCTGGATAGTGTTCTTCCTGTTTAAAACTTTAAACACAAAAATTGAATCTATAAATCATATACATAAAATATATAAAATATTTCTTTCTTTGTGAAAAGTAATTCAACCTAGATCATTAAAAGTTATCCTCACATTCATGCATGTCAGGTAGAAATAGTCTGCATAGAGTAGGATGTGGATGAGGGAGCTGGGGTTTTTAGGAGAACCCTAAGAGCAAAATAATTCTTCGGGGATTCAATGAAATGTTTTGTTCTCCCTGATATCTTCATAATCATTGAAAGATTTTCTGTCAGTTTTTCCAGTGTTTTTATTCAATTTTTGAGTAAATGGACTAAAACTTTTACTTTGCTCATTGCCCAAGTTGCACAAGCGCCTTCACTATATGCTTGAGCATATATATAAAAACCCGACAGTATACCTTAGAATATTGTGCTTTTCCAAGAAATTTTGAAAAACACAAAACCTTACACAGTAATTTATTATACACAACAATCACGAACAAACAAACCTAAAAAGAAAAAAAGATAAACATGAAAAAACAATTGCAAACATCACAGATTTTATATATATAGTTATGCGGTCCACCAGTTGGTGGCAACATGTTCACATGAAGCATTATGAAATGTTTCCTTAATTCAAGCAATTTGCCCAAATGGTTCAATGCCTCATTAGGCTTCATCTCACTGAAAGAGACATCTAGCCTTTCCCTTTTACTTGAACATCTCCCCAGTTTAACTGTGTTCAACACAGGTACTTGTTACTGCAAACAACTTCCTCCCTCCAGGTGCACAGACACATGACAGCAGACAAATCAAAAAACAGCTCCCCTTTCTGCTCTAGGTTCCTTTTATCTCCTCCCCCACAGGTGAACCCAATCACTAATTAAGGTCTCTATAGCAGCCACTAGACCTCCTTATCAACAGTGTTTTGAAGTTTTGTTTTTAAGGAAATACAGTAAACCTCAAAGAAAGCTAGCAGCAGCATTCTGCACAAGTTGAACATATGAGATAGAAGTCTGATTCAGACCAACATAAAGAGCAGTAAAGTGGCCCAACCCTGAAATAATAATAGCATTAATGGCCTTTGCTAGGTCGTGCCTGCTCAGAAAAGGCTTAACATTAGCCAGCAGCTGAAGCTGGAAGAAGCTCATTTAACAACATCACTTATCTGCTTATCAAATTTTATGCTGCAATCAGAAGTAACCCCCAGGTTTGTGACAGCTTATCTGATGTAAGATGCCAAAGCTCCCAAACTCAGAGGTGGGCCATTCTGCATACCTGACAAAAATTTGTCTGAAAGCCACAACCTAATATCAGTAATAAAATCATGCAGGGAGTTTATTGCAACACTGTCATTTGCATTTATAGGCAAATAGATTTGCAAATCATCTGCGTAGCAATGAAATGAAAAGTTGTGCTTCACTATTAAAGGTAGCATACATAAAGAAAGCAGAATAGAGCAAAGAATAGATCCCTGTGGTTCTACATGAGAGAGAAGCAATTGACTTGGAGAGGTCACCAATTATTACAGAAAGGGTCCTATTTGACAGATAGGAGCTGAACCATTTGAGTGCCCAGCCTATGAAGTCTATACAATTCTCAAGGCATGAGAGGAGGACAGCATGGTCAGATATATCAAATATAGCAGGTCCAAAATGACTAGAACAGTAGGATTCCCAGAATCTAGAGAATAAGCAATATCATTATGAAAAACAACAGTGCATAATGATATTGCTCATTCTGTAGATGCTGGGAATCCAATACAATAATGACATTGCCTCAACAGTGCAAGCTCAGTGCTATGACGTGATCTAAAACCAGATTGAAATTTTTCAAAAACAGACTTGCATTAAATCTATTTTTCTAAAACCTTTGAAAAAAAAGGCAGACAACAGACTTTTCTAAAATCGGACAGCACACTAGGGTCAAGACGCAAACTCTCTAGCTAAAGAGGAGGTGATGCAGGGGTGCCTAGAAGTTGAGGAAACGGGCTTAATAGCAGGAGGTGGAATATTGATCTCAAACTGAGAAATGAGTCATCTTTTCTGCATCTTGGTTAAGTGTTCAAAAGTGTTCTATAATCATGACAAGTGGGTTTAAGGGACAACATGCATGGATATTTAAATCCCCACAAACCAGGCCCTTTTAGTATTTTGAAAAAATATCCACTAAAAACTAAAAATTACATATTAATTTGTTTTGTTGGGTGATAAACCAGATCAGCCACAAACAGCTGAAGTTCAAAATTCTTATCACTAGGTGCATCTGTACTTGTCTTGGCAGAGAGTGACCAGCCCACCACCTCGACCTGAAACTCTGGGGGAGTTGAAGAAAGAACAGCTGGGGGGAGGAGCTCCAAAATGGCACCGTCATCACCTGGTTTCTGTCAACAACAGAAAGTCTAGGTCATCAGTCGTACAAAAAGTCATTCAATATAAAATCTCATTTGTGAGAGATCTAGTGTTGATCAATGCAATGCAAATCAGGCACCTTTTGGTCTGTTGGGTAGTATGACTGGGCTGCCAGAGATTCCCATACACACAGCCTTGCTTGGGGTGCTTTCTGTTCCAGCAGAGGGGAGACGTGCCACCGGTAACCGTATAGCGTAGATTGCAGCCCATTCAACAGGGGGTCCGCGACCCCTAGGGGGTCCATAGACATACTGTATGGGGGTCTTAAAAGTTTTGGTTGATCAGACTTTTTTTTAATATCCCCTTGCAATTTTTTCAACTAATTGAAATGTCTTTAAATCCACATTAACATGAATTCAACACACTGCTGTAAACAGATAAATGGAGGCAGAAGATGTCTTTCAGTCATCAATCATTGCACATATTCAGCGACACACAGGAGCTCTTTCAAAGCTGGGCACCGTTTCATTCACAACACCTGTCCCATCAACCAGGAATCAGAATCAGAAATAATTTCATAATCCCAGGGCAAAATTACTGTTGTTAAATTACTCCATCTGTAAAGGAGTGACTATAGGAGCAGTTTGATATAACACAATTTCAAACAATGTATATAATCAGGGGGTCCCCGCTCCATCTCCCCATCAGTTTGGGGGTCCTTGGCCTGGAAAACGTTGAGACCCCTGCCACAGAAGATCGAAGCGGCACCTGCAGCGACTGTTGCGGAGCAGCAAACAGGGCATACGCCGTAGGCGTAGATTATGAATATGAAAATATTAAATAGCTAGAACTGGGAGGTATAGTTAATTAATATGTCATTCAAATCAAGGGTAAAACTAGTTATTTATTATCAGTTGAAGGATTATAACTGTAAATTGCTTACTGACCAGAGTTTTAGCCTCTTACCGAAAAGGTTAGACTCCTAAATCCGGCTTCCAGGATGAGTGATAAATCGTTCACTGTGTAAAATAAATACAAAAGACCACGGGTTAAAATACAGTGCTACCTTTATTAGCTACAAATTAAACACTACTAAAAATAAACAAAATTAAAGAAATAAAAGAGGAAGAGGGGTTTAAGGGTTTGTTCAAAGTCCGAGTGATGTTCGAAGTTTAAGGCTTAATGCATTTAAAGGTGTCCTTTTATAGCAGCAGATGAAATGTGAATAAACCCTGACACAGAGATGTTAACTGCAGTCAAAACAGTGAAGTTTCATTCAGTTTATGGTAAAAAAAAAAAACAAACAAACAAAAAAAGAATAATAACTCAGGAATGCATTAAACATTGATCAGGCTGAACGACCCATTAGCTTTGGAATAACTATGATTATTTTTTTTAATTTGTAGAGCTTATTATTAAAAGAACACAAAATGATTTCCATTTTTATAATAGCCTTATCGATAATCTAAGGCATACATAACTTTATGTGAAAGCTAAGTAAAAACTAGAACTTACCAAGTGTTGTTACTAAAGTTTTTTCTTTTTTACTACAGAACTCTACAAACTGAATGCACTAGAAAGAATTAAATTGGAAGTTGGCAAATCATTTTTTGCAGACAACTTGTTTCAGGGAATGTCTTAGTTTTGAGGCGCATCATACATCCTCTATGCTTGTTCTGAAATTCAGTCTTTCTGGTCCTCTGTCAATGTTGCAACAGTAAAAGGTCCGTTGATGTAGTTTCCCTAAAGAGTGCACTGATTTTTCTGGAACATATTGCAAAAGAACTGGGGAGGATCAGTACCTCTTTTAAAACTATTAACTGCAGTATGGAAGGCCATAATGAGTTTCAATACACAGCAATCATACATTTTCTTAGATGGAGAAATTAACCTTTTTAATATGCTTAATATAATTACAATATGCGACAAATGGAGAGAGTGATAGAGCTTAGATAAAAATGAATCAATGTCCGAATGCTCTAACTAAATAACTGTAATCTCAGATTTTTTTGTTTGTTTCTAGGTTTTTAAATTATTAAAACTTGCAACAAAATAAAACAACAAAAAAAGGGAAAAAAGTGTAATTATTTTTTAAATGTAGAGGTTATATTACTGTGTAATAAAATTTTACATTACCATCAATAAATAATAAAAAAAAGTAATTAATTCAGTTAATTCTATCATGCTCCCCCTATAATTACACTGACCTCCTCCAGGGGACAAGTTCCCCAACTTTGGAAACCTCTGGTTTAACCAATTAATGTTAAATAAATTCATATACATTAAAGTTTATATGTGCATAAACTGTTGGTGGAATTTTCTAGGCTCACCTGTAAATAACCTGCTAGCCTTATTGTAAAAATAAAACATTTCTTAGGTGTTAGAGTTAAGTGTTAATGATTTATCTTTATCTACATTAAATTGAAGTCTTGTCTAGTTTTTTTCATGCTAAGCTTGCAATATATTATTTTTCATTTTCTCTCAGAGGCATGAACTAGAGTTGTCATTCTTCATCAGGAAAGCTCCAGCTCGACCCGACCAGCTGACGCAGTTTTTGAGCTTCTCTTGTTTGGGAACAATGTTTTGTGACAGGTTGTCGAAGATGACTGCAGGCGATGAACCTCATTGCCAATCACTGAAATGTGCATGACATAAACACACTAACCTAAATCTGGCTCAGCTCTTTAGAAGATGCGGGCACACACACCCACAGACAAAAAAAATGTTGCTAAGTATAAACGAAACCTTAAACTATTGCCCTAGGTGAGGGATGAGCTAGTGAATGTGTTTTTTTTTTAATTAAAATCTAAATCTGTAAATCTAAAACTATAAGTTGCAGAGATGTTTTCATCATTTCTATTGCTTAAAGTTAAGTGATACATCCTTACGTCCATCCATTTTCTCTTATGCTTACTCCAAGTGGGGTCATGAGGGGTGCTGGTGACTTTGTCCAGCTGTCTATGGGCGAGAGGCGGGGTGCACCCTGCAGGTCGCCAGTCTATTGCAGGGCAACAGAGAGACACACAGGATAAACAACCATTCAAGCACACACTCACATCTAATGAGAATTTAGAGAAGCCAATTAACCTTACAGTCATGTTTTTGGGCTGTGGAAGGAAGGCGGAGTACCCGGAGAAAACCCACGCATGCACAAGGAGAATATGCAAACTCCATGTAAAAAGGAATCATCTTGCTGCAAGGCAGCAGTGCTACCCACGGCTCCACTGAGCATCCCTAAGTGATACATTAACCAAATTACATAAACTAAATATTAACTCTCACAAAAATTTAAAAAACTGTGAAATTCTCACTTCATGTCTTTGCCTCCTATCGTTTTGCCCCTTGCACCAAGGAGTACGACAAAAACATGTTTCCTGTGTCCTTTAAAGAAGCAAAATGCAATCTCAACCTAATGATTTCCTTCTTCCCTCCAGTTTCTGCAAGTTCCATATTTTCATGAATTATCTGCAGAAATGTATTTGACTGAACTTTTTTATCTACTTTAAGTCTCAAAAACTGTGAGAGTACTAAAAGTGTAGAGTTTGATGTTGACATAATGTTGAATCCCATGACTAATTCATTAATTCAAATATTGTAACCTTCTGTTGTAGAATTACATTCCCACTTTGTATGCTCTGCTTTACCTTGCTTCGACTGTACTTTGCAACATTTACAATGATTTAATCATATTCGATTTTGCCTTTAAAAGTTTTTGCCTACTCTTTCTTTGGGGTGTTTATGTTGTTTTGTTTTATGTCCCTTTTGCACAACCCAATAGCTCCTATTGCTCCCGGTGTAAACATTATTTTTCAGATGAACGATTTGCAAAGCCTGAAACAATAACAGTAAAATTTGCATTCAAGGCTGAGTCGCTGAGGGGGAGGATCAAGCATAGGAAATAAGATTAGCCAGTCTGCTGTGCTGGCAATTTGAGGATGTATTGTGCATAGTAAACCAGACTGAAAAAAAAATCCATATGCATGACCAAGTTTAAATCCCCTAAATTAAGCAGCAATTGAAGGTTGTTGGGAACAAATTCATATTGAAATTCATTTGAATGTCATGCGTTTTGTGTAAATAATACACAACGTTCTTATTCTATATTCTTTGTTTTTACCTATAATACCTATATTATCTGTAGTCATCAGTCATACAGTATGGAATATTATGCAAACCGGTTGGTTCTGAATGTTTTTTCTTGCAAAATTGTTGTACTCACTTTATCGATAGCTTGTAATAGGGACACTTAAAAGGTCTTTTTTGTTTTATTTAATTTATTTAAACACATTTATAAAAAAAAACAAACAAAAACATGTTATTTGTGACTGCCTTGTTTCCCGCATGAAGTATGAAGTGATAGAGAAACAAATATGGCTACCAGCTGGAGAACAGTTGGTGAGGCATTTAGCCGACCTTAATGAGAAATAAAACAATCTTGACATAGTTTGTTTAAAAAACCTTGATTGATGCTAGTCAAATGCAAACAACACTAAAAGTTGTAGGAAAGTCATATTTAAATGTCAAATCAATCTGGCCTAAACATGTATATAAATATACTCCTTATCAGACCATATTGTCCCAAAAGTTAGAAAATTTCTATTAAAAAAAAACAACTTCCTGTCTTAAAATCAGTTTGTTTGTTTTTTTCGCCATCTTATTCAGGCCAGTTAGTTCTACGTCAGCCTGAACACCTAAATTTGGCCAATAATATATCAACGGTCATCTGTCAATCACATTTTTTCGGTCATAGCATCTTGATTCATATGTTGCGGCTAATATACGCAACGTTTGAAATAAGAAATAGGAATCATTTACTTTACCATTGAGTTACGTCCCAGTGTTCACGGGGATG
>NW_015151160.1:220654-223699 GCF_000732505.1 Cyprinodon variegatus | reverse complement strand
CAACACTGCACATTACACTGTTTTATTTTTTGGAGTATGGTATAAAGCCAATCTACAGCTAACAACTATGAAACCATGCACAACAAAACTAATAAAGATTAGTAAAATTATGTTTTTAAAAGTTAAAGCTTCTTTTAAAGCTCATTGTGCTTTGTGTTACTCTCATATTTCTTTTTTCCTTCTTTCTGAAACCCAAAAAATTTTTTTTAATGTTTTTATTTTGAAGGAGCTAACCGGAAGTGTTGATTAGATGAATCTCAGCTGTCTGACTTTTCCGGAAGTGCTCTTCTTTTCCCGCAGTGACTTTCCATGATTTTTCAAAGCTAAAGGTAGTGTACCGTTAGATAAGTATTAAGAGTTGAGTCTCTGCTCATGTTATTGGCTTTTATTTTAATGCTACTAAATTGCCTTGTCAGTATTTATTTAACAAGTTAAGATTTTAATCCGCAGATGTTTTTACTCGGAGTTTACTCACTTCTGCCTCCTCTGTCAACGTGTTCTGAGTAGGGATCTCATAAAACTCTCAGTGAAAAAACAACAGTCACTGTAGCACAGTTAGATAATTTGAGAAGTGCCAGTAAAATCAGTATAACTTTGATGTTAATTTCAGTTCAGTTTATTATCAGAAAGCCCTCGTGCTGATCATTATTTAAAGCTGCAGTTTATTCTTTCTGTTTCCTCTGTTTATATGCCTATTTTTAATGCATTTATTTATTTTGCAGAGATGCCAGTGAAGCACGCCCAGCCCAACCTCAGCCAGTCTCAGGTTTGTGAGCTCATGAAGAGGCTCTACAATCTGACAGCTGCAGAAATGCGCCCACTGCCCAGCTATGATGACCAGAATCTCTACGTGGCTCCCTGTGAGGGTGGAGAGTTCGTCCTAAAGATCATGAACTCAGAGCACAGTAAGAACATCACCATCATTGAGGTGCAGACCCATGCAATGTCCTTTCTCCACCAAAATGGACTTCCTGTTCAGACGGCTGTGCCCACCGCCTCAGGACAACTCATGAGTCTGGAAGAAATGGGTATGAAAGGAGCAGACCCCTCTGCTTTTATCACGGCTTCTATTATAAATAGGCGAATCAGGTCAATGTTTAATGTGAAATCAAAAAAGTAACAAATGTGTTAATTAGTTTTTTAGTCTCTCTGTGGAGACCAATAGTTAATTTAATTAATATATGTCTTTCTGGTTATTAAATTGTTGTTAAATTGTTATGTCTCAGGGATTCAGAACCCATTTTGAAATGGAGTTTGAATGATTAGAGTTGATGTTCTGAGCTTAAGCAAGTCTAATCCTTCCAAAACTGATTCCAAAGCTGAGTCAAACGAGAACTGTTCGATAGTTGTTGCCATCTTCCTTGTGCTTTTTCCGGCATCGTGCAGCTTTGTCGTCCCGCCCTCAAATCCCTGCCTGCTTTGCATCAAAATAATTTAAAACACATCTCTGCGTTGTGATTGGTCCGCCAGTTCTAGGGCTTCGGGCATTGATCAACTAGCAGGCAAAAAGGATTTTGTCCGCTGGCAGGTGGGGCTAGTTTACTATGCTAATATATAACAGCTTTTTGATGAAATCACAGACAAGTGAACATGAAAATGAAATCTTAGAATAGAATATGGCACAGTGTCATGATTTTTTAAACTTTATTTAATCAGTAAAGTTGTGTTGAGATTTAAAAACCTTTTTCAATAGCATCCTAGGCCGGAGGTCTTCAACAGGGGGTCCGCGACCCCTAGGGGGTCCACGGAGGTACTGCATGGGTGGTCGCAAAATATTTAGTTGATGAACTTTTTTTTTATATATCCTTCTGCAATTTTTTCCAATAATTAAAATGCCTTTAAATCCACATTAACATTAATTCAACAGACTGTAGTAAACAGATAAATGGAGGCAGAAGATGTCTTTCACTCATCAATGCACACATTCAGCGACACACACAGCTCTTTCAAGCTGGGCACCGTTTCATTCACAACACCTGTCCCATCCACCAGGAATCAGAATCAGAAATACTTTAATAATCCCAGGGAGAAATTACTTTTGTTACATTACTACATCTGTAATAGAGTGACTATAGGAGCAGTTTGATTTAACACAGTTTCATACAATATATATATAGTTAGGGGGTCCCCGCTCCATCTCGCCATCAGTTTGGGGGTCCTTGGAAAACGTTGAAGACCCCTTGTCCTAGGCCACAGCAAAGAATACATTTGAATGAAAATAAACAGAACACAATGATAATTAAATTTTAGAACAACACTTAAGATACAATTAAAGAAATTGAATTATAATCTAAATAGTCCGTCTCAAGTACCCTCAGTCTGGTCTTAAAAGTGTTCAGTGCAATAAATTCAGTTAATTTCCTTTCAGAATCTATGTAGATTGAGCGAAGTGAATAAAAGCCCCATTTTCCCTTATCCTGCTCAGACAAATGAGACTCAGACTAACTAATGATCGGCTGAATACAAAGAGTAAGAGACATTGCGGTGTTATTAAATTACGGATGTAGGACAGAAAGTTCGAACATGGCTTTAAACAAAAAAATATACCAATATCCCTATCTCCTGGTTGACAAGGAAAGCCATCCGACATGACAAGCTCACCATGAGCCATGAGATGCATGATAAACAGTCCATTTAAGCTGAGGCGGTCATGTACGACAGGTCTCCATTATCTAAAAAAGATAAACGTGTGACTCATGAATTCCCAACCACGTGCAAACTGTGTGCACTCTTCACCTTATCTATTAATGTTGCTGTGTTGACTACTTCATTTGTGAAATGTTAGCCATGTGTAAAAAATAATTAACTACTGTGATGAGAAGTTTCAACCCCGAATAAAAGTGTCTGAACCACGAACTCTGCTTAAAATGACATGTATGTAGTTTGACATTCAGAAATAATGACTTACTGGATGATTTTATGGAACTAATCCAATGCAATAATGATCAAGAATGGGATAGAATTTAGTAGCTTCAGTATCAATATTATCATCCGAGGACTTTAAGTTCACATCCTCATTAATATTAGTATCTAATAGGGATGGAA
>NW_015151160.1:214415-218994 GCF_000732505.1 Cyprinodon variegatus | reverse complement strand
AAAAAAAAACACCAGTTGAGGACCAGGCATTCTATTTTTTCATCCTTTTCGTATGCGTTAGCTGCTTACTTACCTGGCTTCTCTCATTTTAGATGGAGCACCCTCATCTCAGCATCCTTGAGAGGGAGAATTTCATCTGGAGCTTGTCAAACGTTTCTCTCTTGAAGGGATACTTGAATGTATTAGATGGAGATCCACTTCAGGAGGCTGTGAAATCTGTCATTACTCAGTATGAAGACTATGTGATCCCAAAGCGCCCCAATTTTCGGAAATGTGAGTCACATTCGTTTGGATATTTTGAAATAGATTTTTAGATGAAACAAATATGAGTTCAGGGTTTTTGTAGCTGCTTCTATAAAAGTTTTTTTTTTATTTTTGTTTAAGGTATTAATCATGGCGACTTTAATGACCTGAATGTGCTTGTGCAACCCGATGACAACCATGGCTACAAGATTTCTGGCATCCTAGACTTTGGTGACATGAATAGTGGCTACTACGTCTTCGAACTAGCCATCACCATAATGTACATGATGATTGAGCATCCGGATCCCATCCAGGTCGGTGGGCCTGTCCTCGCCGGCTGGGAAAGTGTCTTCCCCCTCAACCAAGATGAGAAAGACTGCCTCTATCTTCTGGTGCTCTCCCGATTCTGCCAGTCGCTGGTCATGGCTCGGTATTCTGTGACTTTGCATCCAGAAAATGAAGAGTATCTCATGATTACTTCCAGAAAGGGAGTTAAGATCCTCCAACGATTCTGGGAGCTAGGAAAGAAGCATGTGGAGAAGGTGTGGTTTCAGCATGCTGCGGAGTTCAATAAGACAATGAATAAAGACGTTAATTAATTGAAACCTAATGTTTAAAAAATTAAATAATATTAAAGAAAATCAAATCATCAATAAAATTGATGTCATGCTTTGGTCATAATAATTATTAATCAGAATACCAATAAAAGGAGGAACAAATCAGTTGTGTAAATTGTATAATCCAGATGCCACATTTCTCTCTTTCATCTGTATCTGCTGGTCCTTAAAGCTCAGACTCCAGCTGCAGTCCTCGTCCTGTAAAGCTGTTTCCTAACTTAGATGTCTTTGCTTCCCAATCATCTGCACCTTAAGGCTGCATCACCCCAGTGAGTTTAAAGGAGTCATGTCATTGGAATTTACCAGATTTTAAAACAGTGCTACATATAAACATTTCACTGCAGTAATAAAAGTAAAAGAAACTGTCCAGTTTTAGTGTTTAATGCATTTGAAAGGAATGCTCTGTTTAATTTCTTTTAAATGTTTTTGTGACATAAAGCCTCCATATTGCTCTGGATTTGAAATGTTAAAGAGCAGACATTTAAATTGTGAAAGAGAAAAACTAATCAAATCCATGTGTTTATGTGAAGAATTTATTTTCCTTTTGTATTTCTCAATATGAAATAGCAAATGCTGTAATCACTGCTACAGAATCGGTCTCAGGATTAAAAATCCCTTTAATGTTTTATACGCAAAACAAACCACTTTTTTTCTTTTTAGTTATGTTTGTTCATGCAAATTTATAAGTTCAATTTAAAGCTTCAAAAGCTCTTAGTAAAGTAGCTAAAACTTAATTTTTTATCTTCACATTTTTCTCGTGTATGTATAAGATGCTTTCTGTTTTTTTCACTGTACTGTATTTTGACCTACTTTTAATCTAAAGCAGCTAGATATGAAAGATAAGGTGCCTTAATAGGAGATAAAGGTTGACTTCTTATCTAAGATCATCTATTCATTAGGTAAAACTTTAAGGTAAAGTTTAACTTCACTCATTTAACTCTTCCTTTGGACCCTCCTTTGCTGATTCAGCAAAGCACACAATTATCTAGAAATAAAACATTTTGTATCTCTTAGTGGTTTGAGCTCTGTATTTTTATGGCTTTTGCACAACATAGGCAAAATCATTTAGTTTACAAGCACATAGTTACTGATCTGTAAGAATGCAGATTAATAGTTTTAAAAATCACAGCCTTCTTTAAAAAAAGATTGGATAAAATGGTATAATACTGCCCTCATGTGGTGGTGTTAGAATCCTACTGTAACAAGTTCAAAAGTTTTGATCATTCAATTGTTCATGCCTTAATTCTTTGTATTTTTCTCATATTACAGCTTGCAAATAATATTATAAATAGAATTCATTTAGTTAATTTCTATATTCATAATATTTATATGAAATGAGCCTGAAAATGTGAAGGATGCAAAGCTAAATAACTGCGTACCAAAAGTAGAAATTATTGTCAGCAATGGGTGGTGAGGTTGCTCACCACCCATTGCAGAGACGAGTGAAGCAGAGATGAGTTCTGAGAGGTTTAATTGCAGACCATAGGTAGCAGAGGCAGAAATCCAACTTAAAATATTAAACAAACCAAAACCATGGAGACATCAGGGGAAACCGAGTCTGAGGAGCCGGGGAGAGACGAGCTGAGTAGACAAATACAGCAATGAGAAGAACCAGCACTGAGTGACTGCAGAGATGGAGTATTTGGAGAACAAAACAAAGGATGGACTAACGAGCTGAATGAGGAGCAGGTGTGGGTGGAACTGGCAAGAGGGAATCCAAGGGGAAAGAAAACAATCACAAGGGGGCAACAGAGAGTAACTAAAGAATGCTAGAATATCATGGAAAATAAAAACAACTGATAAAAGAAAACTGAAAACTCAGAGTCACAACAAATGAGAACCATAACAATTTTACTTTTTTACCAAATGGAATTTTTGGAGCTTTCTGTATATATGTAAAATGACTTAATTAGTGGAATATACGGGACATTTTTCTTAATTAATTGATTTCCTCATTTACGTACATTGTTTAAATTTACACCTCCATAGCCATCCATTTATAGAAAGTCAACATCAGAATCCCCTACAGAATATATTGTTGGAACAAAGACTGACTTTTTGTGCTAAAATACTAAAATAACATTTCAGGACATAAATTAATATTGAATGTGTAGAATGCAAAATCCCAGTCTTGATTTTACATCTTATTAGTAAGGTCTTGTAACTGACTGACTATTATTTCAATGTTGCCTAAAATGATCAAATAGTTTATCTATGGTATGCATTTGTTTATTTTGTTGGATGTTCTGTGAATGGAATTTTTTGAGCTTGCCCACCTCTTCCAGAGGGATTTTTTAAAAATGCATTTCTTCAGTATTTCTTCATTGTCAATAGTTATAGTTCCTCTTTATTTGCTCATTTGTCTTCAGCTTTTTCAATTGACCCCCCAGGATAATCTAGCACTTGGGTCTGGGGGACGCTCATGGAAGATTTCTGACATTTTTGCTAAACTGTATGCTGCATCCATGTTTTAACAGCCACACATTTCCTTGTAAGGTGATTGAAAACCTATACTTTTCATATAGCACAGTATCTTTCCTCCTTGTTGTGCTTGCTGTATGTTTAAGGCATTTTACCCAATCAGTTAAATGCAAGGGTAGGTAGGAGGGAAATACACCTGACACTCTGCTCCTGTATAAATCATTCCTTGTTAAAAAAATAAAGTCTGATATAAAATAAAACTCTATTTTTGGGCAGGAAAATGGGTTCCATCTTCATCAGGCAATTTATTATTAATATAAAAAGGTAATAGCATGTGATTACACATAGAGATCCTACAGAAGAACTGAATCATTAAGGTACACTGCTGTATTTCATTTATCTTTTTTCTTTTTAACTCACTTCTGGTTCTCTGCTTTTGTAGTACTTTCAGGTTTAAAATAAGAAAAGATGTGTTAAAAAGAATAACTAGTAGCTCCTCACATATGACAGCAGATGTCAGTAAAATGTTGAAATCCAGAAAATAAGATTTTATTTAACTTTACCATTTTTTTGGCAAGGATCAATGGTGGTAAGCTTTAAAAGTTAATGTCCAAGAATGCAACTAATGGCTTTTTAAAGTAAACCCAGGATAGTAGGCAGATTCCGATGACTACACAGTGCCATTTGATGCTCTTGTTCTTACTGCAGTGTCTTATCTTTAATGTATTTTGCTGTATGCATTTTTACTCACTGCAACCATCTGTGTTCTAACCTCCTATAAACGGCAATATCCAGATGGCAGAGAGACAGCTGAGATCTACAGAACACACTTTTTAACTCAGATTTAGGTTCTGCAAGTTTAAATGCACCCTACGTTTTACCTTTACTTGTGTAATATTTTATTATAATGTTACTACTCGTACTAATCGTGACTTTAGAAACTACAAAAGTCCCCCGAAATATTTATGTAAAAGAACACAAATATATACAAAATGTGCTGTGCATAAAAATATATTCACTTAAGTTAATTCAATGGAAAGCAACAAACACAAACATCGTCAAAGTACCGATATGTACAATTATTACATAATCTAAACTAACAGACACTGCTGTGGAGAATAAATCATTTCAATTTAGAAAATAAAAATAGGATGAACATGGGGACATTTTTTATGTCTGGACAGTGATGCTCTTTTATATTCTTTTGTCTACAACAGTTAAAGGAGCCAAAGTTCGTCTGGCTTCTTTCTGCAGGTCCTCCGGACCTGTGATTATCTTTGGTCTGTCAGCTGATGGGA
>NW_015151160.1:200221-214174 GCF_000732505.1 Cyprinodon variegatus | reverse complement strand
ACAGTGAATCTGCCTTCTGAGCTTTTCGGGAAAACATAGCAGTTCCACAAAGTACCAAAGCATGTCATTTAATCCTGCATTGAAATAAAGTAATGACATTGCGTTTTTGCACACTTATGTGAAAAATTTGACAGCCCTTCTCCAGTGTTTTTTTTTTTTAATGTTCACATTATAAATTACTTTTCCTCTCATCCACTCATCCTTCTGTCTCTTCTCTTCTTCCCGTACTCGTCTTATGATGCCTTGTTCAATCAGGTCTGAGATAACGTAAACCACTGAAATGAGATGTAGGCTAATGGGAGCAATTGGAGAGAGGTCCATCTCTTTCTTGAGCAAATATATAAATATACTTTTTATATTTCTTAAATCGAATAATAAGCTTTATGCATCTTTATTTTAAATAATTTCTTATTAGCCTACTGAGGATTTTTTATTAGCCTGATTTTCTGGCAATGCGTGATGCAGGTGGGTGCTGTGTGCTCCAGCTCCTCAAAGGTTCTCATGGCCATTGATAGTGTTAACCATTTGGTAGTGTTTGGCCTGCTACCATGGTTACAGCAGCTTCCTGTTCAAGTAATGCAAGTAAAGGCCGTCTCAAAAGCAGAAGTTGTAGATATACCTTACAGCACCATCAAGGGGACTCAGTTCAGCAGTGAGGATTAACAGTGAGTAGAAGTGGTTTGAAGTGATTAGAGGGAGGGAGTAGCCACCAATTGGAAAAGGCCCTTCGACAGGAGCAGAATGTCAGGTGAATTTTCCTTCTATCTTTCCCCAAAGATCATGGATGTCCTTGTTGTGTCTACCTTTGCAGTGAACTAATTGGTTAAAATGGCCAAAATAACTCAAACTATATTTTACTTTTTATAGTATTTAATGTACGTAATATATAGTATACAGTAGCTGTAGTTACCTACTGTAACAGTACAGTATTTACTGTCCTTAGAGCTCATAAATTTTAACATTAAGTGTAAGTCTCTCTGATAATTTTTTGTTTAAGTGAAGTTACTAATAATATGTAGAGTATTAGAGAAAAAAAATACTTGAGTATTACTTTATCATAGACTTTATCATATTTTTATTTAAGTAAAAGTCAAAAGTACAATTCAGCTAAACAACATAAAAGTATATATTTTTCTTATTAAAAAAGTTATTCTCATAAATGTAAGTACTACCAACCTGCTAGGAACAGCAAGCGGCATAGTTTTAGAAAGTACATGTGGTTATTAAAATGGTTCAAGGTAATGTCTCTTAGATTTTGTCTAGTGTTACATTTTGTAAGTATTTTTTGAGAGTATATATATATTTATTCATATATATAATTTTAGAATTCTTTTTTTGAATCAATACTTTTTTCTAATATATTATAAATTCAGTTACATTTTATATATTATTACTGTTCTTTTATTAAAATTACTAGTGTGAATTTCTAATTGTCTTTAACGGGAGGGTGTGTAAACTTTCAAGCACAACGGTATATATATATATAAAATTTGGGACTATTTAGATATTTTTGAAGTCCTATTTAATCCCAGACTTTTGTTTGGAACAGCTTTACTGATTGCTTTTAACCATGTAGGAAATGAATAAAGCAATATATCTATCTGCAGTGTATCAAATGTTACAGTACTCAGCTTTCAGTGCAGGTATGCAGACCTGTCAGTGTTACTCAGCACCAAAGTCCTAATTAACTCAGCTGTTTATAATGACGCAGGTGGTAATGTTTAGGTTATTAGGTTAAACTTGTTAACTTCACAGCCAACATTATGCTTGGACCTGGGCATACATATGGTTGAATTTAAAGATTAATATGGATGCAGTTAGAGTAATCAGCAGTGCCGGTTGCCAGTGCTGTGGATGGAAAGTGCTTTGGGGGATTAAGAAATAAGTTTCAGGCTTCATACATCTGCAATGAAAACGAGGAGAGCACTGTTTAATGATAAAAAACTACACTACACTCTTTTCCAGTTTCACCTTTGGGCCCAAATTAAACATAACAAGAATTAACAATGTAATTTCAAGTGAAAAACCATTGTATAACGTTTTATAAACAGTTTTTGTCTATTTCTGTAACAACACTTTTTAGATGGGAAGCTAGACACAGCAGTAAGAAAAATACCAATGCAAAGTTTGCAAATAAATAGATTTTCTATTCACTTTAAACATAGAAAAACATGATGAACTCTCCAGAATTACATGGCCATATATATATTCCCATATATGTATATGTGAACAGTTTATTAAATGTCAGATTTTTTTTTTTTTTTATAAAAGTAAATTAATTAAATTAATGAAAAATGTAATACAAATTGCAATCACCTATACACATTCATACACATACATTTTGGCATTTTAGAGCATCTTAAATCAGTTTATTTGAGGTCCTTGCAGATGACATACTATTTTATAGTTGTCCCTGTCTAATTTAACACAGGCATGAAGCCCGGGCCCAAGTTTTAATGTTGTCTTTTTAATTTTATTACAAGTACAAGTATTATTTGACAATATGCAGACTGAAAAAAAGCAGCATTTGATCAGCAGGCTGTGGATTTAAGAATAACATTTATTACATTTTGTATTTTAATTGACCTTTCACATTTCATTTAAACATAAACCTTTATGCATTTCAGTAAGTAATTTGTTTTCAACTATATATTTTCATTTAAAACATTTGGTTGATGTAGCTTTCTTTTTAATTTTAATGAGAGATAGTAACAAAAATAAAACCCTACCTCAAGATCATGGAGGAAATTACTTTATTGTTCAAAATGCAACCAAATATCTGATGAGTCTCAGTTGATCAAAACAATCATTTCATCTATAGCATACAGTAAATGACATACTACTATTGTGTTCTTTGCGACTGCAGCCACAAAGACACCTTATTTTGTGGTAAATATTTATTAAAATAATTTACTTGAAAAATAGAGCGTAGGAGGAAATTCAACTGAAGAAACTCATTGCTTCCTTCATCCACCTATGACACAGCCAATCAGCTTTGAACCACGCCTCCACGAAAGCCAATCAGCATCCAAAGTTCATCTTAAGAGACCTCTAATCCGCAACTCAGCACTACCTAGTGCGCAGGCGGTGGTTGCACTGTGTGACTTCATTCAGATGACCCCGTTTCAACCCACCTCCAGCCCCTCCTCCATCATCAAAGCTAAAACTTCATCAGAGTGTCATTCCTCCCGGACTCTTACTGCATTCCACATCTCATTTCACCCGGTCCGGCAGAAGACCGCCATGCTGAGTCTGGTTCATGCAGAGGTTTCTTCCAAATTGGGAGTTTTTCCTCTCCACTGTTCCTTCATGCTTGATCATCATGTACAGGTTCTCTTAGCCTGTGTTATCCAAGCTGGACTTCCATCTTCCTGGTCCCTGAGTGAAGCTCTAGTTTCAGCTCACGCAATCCACTGGATCTCCCCATAAAGCTCAGCAGACTGTCTCGCTTACCAGCAGTCTACAGACTGACCAACTTCATCTATCTCCACTCCACCACCAGTTTCAGGGCTGTTCTTTATTCCTGTTCATGCATATCTATCAAAATTCCGTGCTATGTGTCCTGCCGAGGTCTGAGCGCCAAAGACTAAAGTAATTGTATCAATAAATTTATTCTAATTGTATTTTCTCTCCGTGTGAGTTTTTCAGATTTAAAACACTTTAAGGAAAAAGAAAGAAGGAAGTAGTGGTATTGCTCTAGGGTTTTCCTTTAACCAATAGAGCAAACTATTAGGGCAGCAGTGGTAGCTTTTGCTTCATCCGTCTCAGTGTCCTTGTGCACGTCACAAAGACACTGAGACGGACGAAGCAGTGTCCTTGTGCATGTCATGCTCCTTTCCTGCTGTTTGTGGTAAGAGGGTCTGCTCGTGATTATACAACAGCCTCACTCCTGCCCCAGGGCACCTGTGGCTAATGTGTAACCCACCACCTTTTGCATGTTAATGACTTAATGTAGTGTGAAGTTCTTTGGGATCCTCTGACTTAATAAAGTTCTATACAAGTACATGTCTTTACCTTTTAAAATATGCCATTAAAGTGAACAATAAAAACAGACACCTAACTGCAAATTATATTAGCACTGACAAGAAATTAGAAAGGGAGCTATTGTTTCCTGCAAAATGATGCCGAGCGCGCGATGTTCTGAGGCAACCAGCAAAAAATGTATTTGTAAGAAAAATATGTTATTGTTTTTATTTCTTAATGTATGAACTAAAAGTAATAGTACTGGATTTCACACCAGAATCTATACACAAAGAACATCACTGCTTTTTTTTGGACACTGAGGTCACATTAAGACAGGACACAGGCAAAAACAAAACAAACTAAACAAAGTCAAGCAGAGCTCCAGTCAGAACAGAGAAATTAGCCTAACACAAGTTAAAACATCCATTTGACGCAACCACATCTGGCAAACTGATTCAGCTGGGTCTTGTTTCTTACTCGGATGGAAGCTTTGTTCCTCTGTCTCTTACTGAGAAACAACTTTTTTCACATAAAACAGACCCTTTTAAGGTCCCAGCCAAATCAACAATAAATCTTCAGAAGATGTGACAGTGTCTCCCACATCACAGAGGAGGAAAGCTAAGCCAAATGCTTTTCACCCCCAAAATTTCAATCTGCTAAATGTTGAATATTCAAAGTATTTAAAAAGATGTTTTATTATGTTGAATAAAAGCAGTTTTGATTTAAAGGATTTACATAGAAAATTGCCTTTGTGATCAGCTTTATCTGACTTTAGAGTTAAATACATCTCTTTATCCATAGAAATAAAGATAAATCTACTGTTTAAAAATGACTGAAAAGATTTATCAGCTTATGTTTTAAAAAAGTTGCTACATTTAGTTTTGTATGAATAGTAGATTTAGCCTGTTGACAGATCTTGATTAAAGTTTCATCATTTGATATTAGGGCTTTCACAAATGTTCTATTCTTAGTTGCACCATTACAGATTAATTCAAGTTAATTCTATTAATAAAAATAAAATATTTGGGAAGAGAACCGCCTTAACATATAACAAGCAGAGCTGCTGTTCTGTGTATCTGTGCAGGAAGCTGTTCAGCCTTATTTTACAAGCTTAAAACAAAGGTAATGGAAGCCGTGGTCTGCAGATGTGTTGGCTGCTTCCTTAGAATCATCAGTCTGGAATTCATAGGTTAGTGGAATCCGATTTGCCTTGACCCATCTACAACAATAGGGCAAGGACAATATTAAACAGTGCTAACACAAGCCGGGAGACCATAAACAGACACACATCTTACCCCTTCCTACATGTTGCACTGAGATTTTGCTGTACAATGAAAAGAAACATGATAAAACCAAATCTATAAGATGACATCCAGGTAAAAAAGAGATAAATAATGCATTTGGAAGCAAATTACAAGAAAATAAGCATCTTTCAAAGGAGTTCAAAGAACAGAAACTCAGATTTATATGGCTGCAGTTGTACAGAGAAAAAGTGTATAAAGCTACAAGGATGTTGCTCAAAATATCTATAATATAGTTGGATTTTGTAGTTGTATTACATATCTCAAAAGATGCATAAAGATAGAAAGACAAAAGCGAAATAAATAATTCTGTCTCTAGATGGAGCCATAACCCCCCTCATTGAACTATACTGTATATGCTGGCAGGAAGGCTTCACCTGATTAGATACACATTATAAACTTACATTTGACAGTGTTTTAAACTTTAGATTTTTTTTTGTTTTTATAGTTGAAGATCATCTAGAAAGTGTAATTCTTAAAAGCTGACATTAGATACCAAATTCTTAAAAACCAGACAACCATGCAACATCAAACTGTTGAAACTATTTATTTAAATATACTATAAAAAAGACACATGATTTTTTTACCTTGATGTGTGACATTAAAATCTCAATGAATATTTTAGATCAGTAAAGATTAAAAAATATATATCAGCGAAAAACATGAAGGAAACCACCCTGGATATCATTACACTAGGGAACAGATGGATCTCAATGACATAACACTACATTAGTTACAAAAGGGCTCCAGGAATTTAAAATAAATGCTTTAAAAAGCCAGAGGAGAACAGAAATGATGCTTACAGCCGGATTGGACCAGAATTCCAGCTCACTATTTTAGGAAGCTTGTGGAATGTTGGACAAAAGTGAAGTAGTTAAAGGGTAATTCTATTAAATAATAATAATAATTCAAACTTCTCATTTGAAGGAGGTTTTAGTAGTTTTTGAAACCTAATTAAACTTTAAAAGAAAAAAAAAATAAGACTAGTTTAATGACTTCTGAGGGAGAAAAGAAAGGCTAGGTGTCTTTTTATACAGTAAATGTACATTTCTAATTTCAATGCTATAGAAGGGTAAAAGAAAACAGCAACAAAAACATGTTTGCATGTACATGAAAAACCTTAGCTGGAGCCTGGCTTACACTCATTCATAACACACTTCTCTGTACCTTCAACCTCCCACCTCAAAAGCACCATCTGCCCTCTACCCCCACCGCAGCAGCTCACGATATGGATCTTCGCTCATGCAGAAAAAGTCACGGTATGAGTCAGTGAAAGTCTGCCGGGGGTTCACGTTTGTTCTCCGTCTGTTTCGCTGCAGTTCATCAGCACTGGAGCACAGTCATCTCCAAAAAAGGCATACAAGTAACCTGTGTTGTGTTCCTTTCATGCGTCATCTACCTTTTATCTTTTTTTTTTTCACTGTCACCTTAATTTCTTTTTATTCACGTTGCAGATAATAGTTGCTGAGGAAACCAAACTGACAGGGCTCCATAACTCAACCTGACTTATCAGGATTGATAATCCAGCTGGCTTTTTTGAAACAGAATGAATTGACTTTTTGACAACAATCAGTTTGCTGCTTTTTTACATCAGACATCATTGTTTCAACAATGTGAAGCTCTCAGGGTCAAAATCCATCACAATTCACCTTCGTTTTAAAAGTGTCATTGTTTTTGCAGATCTTTTCAGGGTGAAACACAGCAAATGTTAAAAAGTTTGTTAACATTAAGAATAAAAGTAGAAGCTAAAATATACTGTATGTAAACCTCAGTTGAAAATATAAAAACTGCCATACATTAACATTTGATATGATGTTTTTAATACAGTCTGTAAGAGCCAATTTGAGACAAATTCATATATAGTTTTAAAAAGGGTTAAAATACAAGATTGATAATTTCGTTTGTTGTTAAGATTATAATTTAAGTTTAAAAACTCTAATATTAAAAGCATAGAATATAAAAATGCAATATGAAATGCATATATTTGGGCTTCCTGCATGCTGTAATTGTATACGTGTTTTTTTTTTTTTGTTTGCTTTTACGTACTGTATGTAAGAACTGAGGAGAAAACATCAATATATTCTCATTATGAGTTCGTATGAAATCGTACGAAAAGTTATGCACCGTAATTTCGTACGTTTTGGACGTTTTTTTCGTCGTATGTGCATGCGCATCTGATGCACCATTCACGAATATAGAATATAAATTACAATTAGCCCTAACCCTGACCCTAACCCTAACCCTAAGATATAAAACAGCAAGCAACGTAGTTAGAGACATGAATAAGTGATGATTGCACTGTTTTTCCCAGTTTTACGTCCGTCCGCGGATCTGCATTTTTTTTCTGTCTGCCAGAGCATGTGCACTGATGTGGTTTTTTGAGGAAAAACGTCCAAAACGTACGAAATAGTGTGCATAACTTTTCGTACGATTTCAGACAAACTGATAATGAGAATATGTTGCAAACAGATATGCTGGAAGCAACACAGTTTTTGACCGAGTTTATTTTATATGAATGTGGATGTTCTCTTATTTTTGTTTTCTTTTAGTAAACATCACAAATTGAAGAAAATTATCTGGAATTGCTCGCGTTTCAATACTAGTTGCTAGACTGTTTTTCCATGCGGTGCAGAAGAAACTAAAGGAGCTGGAGTGCCACTACACAGTCTATGATCAGAACGGGCTTTAAGCTTTGTTTAAGCGTCAGTTTCCCTAGAATGCTAAAATTCTCAATCATGAACTATTGGCAATACATTTATTCCAATAGAGCAGAAACTAAGATGACAGCAACTTGTAGACATATACATATTTTTGAATTACATTTTGTCTTGCTACAATCAAAAAGGTCTATAAATTTTAATGCAAATAGAAATCAGAGACATATGGGGTGGATTTGTATCTAGTCTCCTTTTTTCTGATATTCCTTAAAAATAATCCAGTCCAGCCAAATGGAATTAAAAGTCACCAAATAACTTTTTTAAGTATAGGTAAACTATAGTCCACAAAGGTTCTCCATTCAGTCTAACCTCTATCTGCAGAAATTTTCTCGGACAAATGGCTTCATGGTTTAATTCACTGAAATATATGGTTGTAATGAAACAAAACATAAAAAGGTTCTTGGAGTATGAACACTTTTGCTACTCACTGTGTAATAAAGTCATACTTTATTCAGGATTTCAAGGTTTAATGAAGGTTCACAAAGAAAAACAACTGAAGGCTGCAGGAGGAAATCCATTTCCTCCGTTCGTCTAATACGGCTGTGGGTTTGTTCTGTCCACTTGCCAGTCAAAACTCTCCTTTAACACTCAGCCAGGTCTTACTAGTTAATCTCTTTGGATCCTTAGGGTCAATTTCTCAGATGTTTTTGTCATTTTTGACCAGCCACTAAAGAGCCTAAAAAATCTCTTCGACTCCACATTTATCCACAGGAAGCAGCATAGTATAAAATAAACACTATTCATGTTGGTAATACTCTGCTGATAATATAAACTGTCTTTGCTGTGAGTGGAGACCTGCTGCTGCTGCTTTGCTGTCCATAGAACACCTGCAGATGTAGACGACAGTCTTCCATGTGGGTCTTGTCCACTTCCTTTGCTTAGGCTTACTTCTGGTAGGAAACTTTAATAAAAAGGCCAACAGAGATCGTGCAACCCTATTTTTTTATTCGAATACAAAGAATGTTTAACAGTGAATTTGATTTAAAATGTGGTAAATTGCAGCCTGATCACATTAGTGATATTTCTAATACAGTACCTTTGACTGGAGGTGATGAAAGGTGTTATTTTTATTGTGACTAATTCCCACAAAAATAACAAGCTTTGTAAAATTTATGTTGTGATAGAACTTAGAGTCTGTTTTCATTATACTTATGAAATTCAAGCATATTTGCCAAAACCTCTCTTAAGAGCAATAAAAAAATAAGGCTGTTAAAGATCATACTCTTCACTTCCGAACCCTTTCCAGTAAATACTGAGATCATGTCCAACTGGAATACTTTGCAGCTGGACTTCAAAAACATATAACTTTTTTTTCTTTTTTGCTTTGATTATAAAAATTATAAAAAGAAAGTTCTCCCTCACAAGTGCAGATCGTGTTCTAATGATCAGCTTTACATCCTGTACAAAATGAGTTTTATATTGCTAAACATTTAAACCATCAGAGAGACAAATGTGAAGCATTTTTGTAAAATTGGGCGAGTAGAAAATGATTTAAAAACCATGGCAGTTAACATCTCCTAGTTTTAAGAAATATGATTCAGATCCAGTATTTAAAATGCTCCTTCATTACACATGCATCTCCTTATGTTTTATGATATTTTTGTCTTTTTTTGTACATTTACAGACAAAAAATGCCAATAGAAGATGCTATACTTTCTCCTCTTTGTGGAGAATCTAGAGTTTGACTTTTTCGTTAGTTTTGTTTATCATGATCTAAAGCAGTTTGAATTTCCTTACTGTTTATCAGGCTCTTAAGGTCCCGCTCTCTTTGGTTTATTTTATGCAGCCTTTTTTGGTGGTTTTTCTTTTTAAAAATCTTCTGTTAAAGATAGGCTCTCTGTGTCTACACCTTGGAGCTTTCTCTGTGTAGTTGTTCTTCCTGAAAAGAGATCACTCAGGGAAAAATCTTTAAATAGCACTTCATAACTTATATGTATTAAATAACCATGAGAAATGACAACAGATTTTGATATAAATTGTAATCTTACTCAGATTAGAGAAGTTGCTTAGAGTTTACAGAAGGCAGCTGCTTCCCAACCGGGCTCACTTCTTGGAAAGTCGCCCCGATTATTAATAGTTGAAGAGGCATTTTATACATCTACAGTCTGCCACATCATCACATCGTTACATCATACACTTTGTTCTTACCTTAAGGACACCTCTCTCATTCCATTTCCAAAACTTTGCTTTGTAAAGAATGAAGATTATAACTGTATATCCTGACAGAGGAAATGGAGCTTAGGTGGAAGTTCAACTGAACAAACTGATTGCTCTCCTACATCCACCTGTTACACAGCCAATCAGCTTTGAACCACACATCCACGAAAGCCAATCGGCATCCAAAATTCATCTTAAAAGGCCTCCGATCGGCACTGTCTGCTACTGTGCGCAGGCAGTGGATGCGCTGTGTGACTTCATTCAGATGACATTGTTTCAACCCACCTCCATCCCCCTCTCCACCATTGTAGCTAAAGTTTCATTAGAGTGTCATTCCTCCTGGACTCTTACTGCGTTCCCTGTCTCATCTCAACCGGTCCGACAGAAGACCGCCATTTTGAGCCTGGTTCTGCCAGAGGTTTCTTCCCAACGGGGAGTTTTTCCTCTCCACTGTTGCTTTATGCTTGCTTATTATGGACAGGTTCTCTCAACCTTTGTTATCCAAGCTGGACTTCCATCTTCCAGGTCCCTAAGTCAAGCTCTAGTATCAGCTCATGCCACTGGATCTCCCCTTAAAGCTCAGGAGACCGTCCTGCTAACCAGCAGTCTACAGACTGACCAACTTCATCTATCACCACTCCACCACTAGTTTCAGGCCCAGGGGGAAACAGCCCTAATCTTTGCTCCTGTTCATTCATATCTATCAAAATTAAGCGCTATGTTTCCCGCCGAGGTCTGAGCGCCAGAGACAAAGTAATCGTAGCAATAAATTTATCCTAAATTTCTTTTCTTTTCTTTTCTTTGTGTGAGTTTTTCAGATTGAACTGTCTGAAATATATATACTATTGTGGAAAACATCAGTTCTGACACGCAACAGTTAGCTAATATTAAGCTGTAATAAACTCACACATCATCAATGATAATTATCATTCTAGTTCTCTTTGTACGTGTAGTTTTCTCTCCATTAAATATTTCCCTTGGTTTTCTTGTATTTCTCTTTCTGCTCTGGTAAATTCCTCCTTCAGCTGCTTGACCTTCTTTCTTCCATAGCTGCTCCTCATTCCATCTAATTAGCTCTTTTGGCTAACTTTCTATTTCTCCTATTCCTATTTTCTCATCATTCTCAGCTGGACTCTATTGTTTACTGTTTTTTTATGTCAGTTTCTATAGTGGGCATTGACTCAAAGTATGAACAAGTTCTGGATGTCTTTGCTTCATGTCTTTGATCTCCTCATACTATGTTGGGAGTTTCCCCCGGTCTGCAAGTTTGCCGTTTATTATCAAAAATAAACTTTTCAAGCCTTTCATCCTATGCCCCTGTGTACGTGTTGGTTTTAGTCAGAGAACCACACATTACTGCAGTTTTATTTTGCTTAAAAACAACTTTATGTTTCTGTTGTTGATGTGAATGTATTAGTCACTGCAATCCTGCCTCTTTACTGCCAACATGCTATTTTTGTATCGATTCTCTTCAGTGTCTGCTTACTGATTCCTGCAAAATGCATTTTACCTTTAAAGGCTAATGATTGGTGTTGACACATTATCAGAACTGTAGCGAGTCTTTTTGGTCTCTCTTCTCTTCCTTTTTAACCTGACAGAACATTCCAGAGCCTCACGTATTGCATGGAAAATTGTGTTACTTTTGTATTGGTTTGAAACAGTTATTCAGTAGCTTTAATTGGTGAAGGTTGGTGTCTTTTTCTCCAAGGGGAAACAACCTTTCTTTTTTGTCCTTCTGCACCCGAATGGGGATTTCCCTTATTTTAAAAGGGATGTTTTATGCTTTGTTTTAAACAAGTTGTGATGTCTACATGCTACACAAACTATGCTCATTACATTTTTGCACAAAATCATCTTCAAATATTGAGATTTCAACCCCTTAGTTCTGCTTTAAGCTACTTTCATTATATAATGTGGATCCCTTTATTGTCCCACAATGGGGAAATTCACTCTTTGCATTCAACCCATCCCCTTGGGGTGCAGCCGGAATCCAACGATGAACCTGGGGTGGATCATGAATCGGAAAGGTGTAATAACTCATTTTTTTCCCCCTTTTAACAGATGTATTACAACATCCAACTGCCATGCACATGGAAATAGTCAGATTAATTATAGCTCTCGTTAATTTCAATGGTGAAGTCCTCTCGAAATCTTAAAAACTTTTTTGTTAATGCAGGGGTGTCTATTGATTCCCATTGACTTTGCTTGTAAAGCGGGGAGAATGGCGCTCGGCTTATCACACCTGAAGTCACTAGCGGAAGATGTCAGGAGTGAGGTGTTACTATATTTGGGCAAAAAATGGCGGTTCCCGGACTCAGCGATTGCAATGAAAAATATTGTTTTTTATTTTTTTTACAGATTCACGCTAACTTAATTAAATCACAGCAATCGTTTTAGTTTTACGTATAAATAATGACCCATTTGTTATTCCTTGCTCACTGGACTTTTGCTTTAAAAAAGGATCCTTCAATGTAAAATAAATAAAACCTTTCCAGTAACGACATTATAGTATTCCCAACCCTTCAGTGTTTCTGAACGGTATGTATTTCACAATTAGCAGTACAGAACATAGAGGCATTAGTAAAAAAACTTAACTTCCAGTGTCTTATCAGTTCCTCTCAGATGAATCCTGCTTTGTGTTTTTGTCATGAATAGCTTTTTTTTTTTCCACTAACAAAACTCACCTATGAGGGAGCAACAGAAGCCCCTGGCATGAATTCATTAAGACTTTCACACATTATCACATGTCGCTTTTCGCCGTGCATCTTGGATGTTAATTTGCTGTAACAAGCGTCAGGACGGCCTATCGCCATGGAACAGGTGGGAAGCACAGCAGCCTCTCACAGCTCCAACATTAGAGAGGTGCACACAGAGGGATGGCTAATCGATTGGACAGACTGGATTTGGTGGGGCGAATGAGTCTCAGAGTGAGGCCAAAAAGAAAATCTGTGTTTGGGTGTGTGTCTCTGTGGGAGGAAAATGGGTTGTTGTTTGAATCCACTGGGAAACACTAAGTGTAGATTGTAAAAACAGTTATACTTCAGGTACAAACTGCATATGCTAATGTAATAAATGAAATATACAATGTTTTTGCAGAAGAAAATGTAAGTAAAACAGACGTTTAACCCATTAACAGACTACATTGAAAATATTTTTAAAAAATCAAGTACATTTCTTTAAAAAGGGATTTGGGTGACGCTGAGTAACTGATATTCAAGAGGTCTGTTAAATGACCAGAGAAATCTTACACAAACAATGTAAAAGTCAATGACTGGGTTTGGCATTCTTGCAATGCAGAACAAGAAACTGAGATTGAACATTTTCCTCTTTATGTGACATCTTAATGTTTTATTTATTTTTTAATCCGTAATGAACATCTTAAACATTGCCAGAAACATTTTGTGTTTGACATTTCCCAGGCATCTAGCTTAAGAGATATTATGACTAGATGGCACTGTGATCCGGATACACCCACACATAGATTTATAGCTCGCTTCAAAATATAAATACAGACAGTATGTCTGACCCTTTAATGTAGTTTCAAACACCCCCGCATGCCCCACACCTATACCAGACTCGTGGATTTTAGACTGCAGTACTTGGAAATAGTGTAGAAATCTTATATATATATATATATATATATATATATATATATATATATATATATATATATATATATATATATATATATATATATGAGAAATAACATCAGCAATGCTGATATTATTTCTCTCCAGGATGGTGTCTCAGCCAGACAGGAACAGACCAGATGAAGCTACTATGAGAAAAAGCAGAGAGAGCATAGCATTAGAGAT
>NW_015151160.1:194400-199761 GCF_000732505.1 Cyprinodon variegatus | reverse complement strand
TCTGTTAGGAACATAAGGAACAATCAAATCTCTGATATAAGATGGAGCTTGGTCATTTAAGGCTTTATATGTGAGAAGGAGGGTTTGAAATTCAATTCTGGATTTAACGGGAAGCCAGTAAAGAGAAGCCAGGATGGGAGAGATATGATCTCTGTTTGTAGTTTTCATCAGAACTCTGGCTGCAGCATTTTGGATCAGCTGAAGGCTTTTAACTACAGTTTGTGGACTGACTGTAAAGTCAGTTGAAATGGAGGGTTCACAGAAAGAGGTTTAATACATAACAATGTGGTACTATAATATTTGTTGGGCTTGTCTAAAATAAAAATTATAAACAAACATGACCCCATGACACCAGGGACTCTATCAGAAACAGGACAGAAGGACACAGTATTCAACAGTGGGATAATTCAAAGCGTTTATTAAAACAGAGATCAGGCTGTGAATCCATGGTATCAGCTTCGAGGGCGGGGCACCGCCCATCACTGTAAACTCAAATTAGTGACCACTATATTCTGACGAAGGATGATTATCTATTTGAGACACTTACCTGGTTTAACACTTCAGTCCATCTCCATAGAATGAGGTAGGATCCAGCCGGTGGGCTTCCAATGAGATGCTGCGGCCCCGGAGAACATGCTGGAGTCTGAACCAGGTCAAGGAAACAGATCAGAGAAGGATGGCTCAGAGGTCCAGGAGTCCAAAGCCTGTTCAAGGATATGGATCACAACAGGAAGGCTCAGAGGTTAAGGAGTCCAGGGCCTGGATAGGGATACCGCAATGAACAGTAACAGGCGTGTCCAGGGTTCCAGGAGACCAAAGGAAGTTCAGGCATAGGAACAGGCAGGCTCAGTGGTAGAGAGGCAGAACAGGTCAGATTTAAAATCCGCTCTTTCCACTGAGATCAGACAGGAACAGATGAGCTCAATGGATGAGAGACAGATCAGGAAATCAGAAACAATACGGAACGCTAAAAAAACACCTTCACTGGCCCTGAGAGCAAGAACATGAACAAGAGCATCATTAATCAGCAATCAATAATCTGGCCCTGATGGCTAGGACTGAGCCATATAAATAGAAGCAGCAGGTGGATTAGATGAACAGTAAAGAAAAACTGGTCAGAGTTAGACAGGTGGATTTAATTAGGCCAGCCATCAGTACCAAGGTCACGACAGAACTATAGACATTGGATGAATAGAACGACTGATAAATACATCACATAAGGCAGCCTGCTTGCACAGGATTAAATTTAGTGATAACAGAGTAAAGGGGTGAATACAAATGAAAAACAAAATTCAATCAAGTTGTCTTTTCTTTACATTTTACATTTATGCATTGGTCTGTGTTGCATACAATTGCAGTGAACAGGTTTGGGATTTTCACCAGACAAAATGTGAAAAGCTTTAAGATAAACCAACATATTAGCAATGCTCTGTAGGTACAGTACAACACAGGTAAGTTCCTTTAATTATTAAGTCTCTCTTCCTCTAGATGGAATATATTAGACATTGAGTGTGAATGGAAGTGAACTAAAAAAAAAAAGGTCATCTCACAAGAGACCATACATTGCCCTTCAAGCACTGATAGCTTTTGCCATACCAAATGGTGACATCATGAATAGCACAGCTTAACTTAAATCTTTTTTTAAGCACCTACTGCCAAGGGCAGTGATCCCAATCAAAACACATCCAAATTGCAATACAATATGAGAATGCAGAGAAAATACATCTGCTACAGAAAGGGCAAAATCAGGTAGGTAGAACTAGAACAAGTAATGGAGTGAAAGATGTGCCTCACCCTGTGCCCTCCAGAATTCTGGGTCATTAACCATCTTGTCTAATGCAGCTTTAGCAAGATGTTTTCGGAGGAAAGCATCTGCTTTCCTACATTTGTTCTCAAACTGAAATATAATGACTCAGCTGTACTGGAAACTTTTTTGTTGTTATATTTTCATTAATACTACAAAAAAGAGAAACCATTAAAGCAGCAAAATAATTTAACCTAAAACTTTTTTGCTTTGAAGCAAGAATGCAAACATTATTCCACCCACTGAAACTCTCAGTTATACAGTTGCTGCTTTTCTTTTTTTGTATTTTACTCTCTGAACCTTGCAAATGTATTTATAATCTAAATTTATGCACATCTTTTGTAGGCCTATTACACAGGGTCCTATTCATATACAACAAAGTTTGTGGTTATGTAGAAAGGTTAAAGGGGCATGAATGTTTATGCTAATAATTTTCTCCCACAAACCTTTTCAGTGTCGGATAAGGGATTTAGATAAAGATCTGCTACAACTGAGCTTACTGTGCTTGTCTGAAATTACTTCAGTGCTTCCTTCAAACTGCATGTCTTTTTGGAGAACTATTTTGAGTTGTGGAAACAGAGAGAAAAAAACATTAAGAAAAAATTCTATACAAAAGGTTTCTTTAAGCAAGTGTATTAAACAGCATTAGCTAAAACAAACAGGGGCTATTTCTTCCTTAAACTTCCAGTGCAAATTTGTGAATTCAGGCCTCAGGGCAAATGGTACAGTAGCTTTAATGAGAAAATAGCAGAATCTCACAAGTGTTTGTTGTCCTTATTAATTTCAAGCACTGGAGTTCATTGTGCGTCTTGTTATAACAGCTGCTGTCCTCACTGGAAATCAAAAAAAGAGGTTTTACTTTTCATCCACCTCCAGGCATTCCGTTTCCTTATGAAACACATTGTTGCTGTGCATCTGGTTCATGTCATGAGAGCTAGTGGTGTTTTTTAATGTGCGTATGCGTCTGAGAGGGAGCTTTTGTGTGAGAAAATGTGGGATGACCATTGAATTCTAAATCCAAAGTAATGTGCTTCATTGTATATTTGTGCACCGTTTGCAAAAAAATTACCTGTTGGAACAAGTAAAGTCAGCTCAGACTTTGTGGTTGGGTCAGCAGGAGTAGTGTGACTCAGACGAAATATATCTCATTGTGGGTGAAGATGGGTCAGCAAGTATGATAGTCTGTTGGCTACAAAGATAGATGGTGAGCAATTAAATATACAAAATATACAAACAGATTTGTCAGTTTGGATAAACGCCTGGAATTAGTTTTGGGAAATGTGCTGCTGTGAGAGAGAAATTAATCAAAAGTAAAACTAACCAGATGCCCCCCCCTCAAAAAAAGTTTTGGAAGCAAAAATGTAATGCTGTGTTTTAATCTCATCTTTTTTTTGACAAAAACAATCTATCAAAAGACAGAGAAATTAATAGAAAAGCTGAGGGATAGAAAAGAGCTATTTTACTGAGACAATAAAGCAATGTAAGCTTGTGCTCGCTGTAGGAGGAGTTATAAGCCTAAAGAGAGCTTTTGTGCTAATATTTTGCCTCTTTCACATTTTCAGATTAAATGGGCTTTTAATTCAACCAGTAATTTCCAGTTAGTCTGCAAAATCTTCTCACGCTTTGAAGGGAAAAATTGAGGTGACTTGGGGTTGATATTTGCATCCCAGCTGCTGGCAAGATTAAGAAAACAGAATTAAGACTCCATCATTTTTTAGCATGGTTCATTAGTTTTTTTCACCGCTCATAATGGGAACATAATATTTAGATTATTTTCTGTTTTAATTTGCGGATAAAAACAGTTCTGTTCAGAGCACATTTTTATGACAGTGCTTGATGTGTTTTGAGATATTCGGGTGTGCGAGTTCCCATGTTTGTATAGACAGATACTTTAAGATAAAACTGTTATGGAAAAATATGTGGAATGAACTTCTCACCAATGGGAGAAAGATGGCAAGAGATCAGGAGAGAAAGAAATGAGAGAGTAGGAGTTGCGGAACGCCAAACAGTGAATCACTTGGAGGGAGTGAGGGGGTCAGTGTGGCCCCGCAGGATCCCTCACACCCTTCTACAAGATGCAAAATCCCTCTGAGAACTGCTGTTGGCCTCCTTCCTTTTTAAATCCAGCATCAGAGAACATAGTAAACCCGAGAGGGTTCTCCTGGAAGACAGAGCCCAGATCAATCAGTCTTTGGCTTCACAGCACCTTCTGAACTACAAAAGAAGAATATCATACCAAATGATTTATCGTTACATCGGAAGTTATAAAGAATTAATTTTAATAAATAAAAATCCTTTTTAGTGAAGCAGTGGTATGAAGTAAAGAAAATCTTTATATTTCTTTTAAACTTTCAATTAATAACTTTTAGATATTAAACTACGTTCCTTAAGTTACAATAATGCACAATAGCCTAAATATATGTAAAATACTGAACATAGTTTCTGTTATTAAAATAAGTTCTAAAATGCTATATTTTGCCAGAGTAATACTGTCTAGTTTCTTCTAAAGCATCATAAAGACTTCCTCTAAAGTCAGCAGAACATTTTTTGCTTGGCTTAGTGTGCAGTATGTACTGATACACAAGATACTCTTGTGTTTTTATCAGAGCAGTTTACTGTAAACCATTCAAAAGACAAAAGGCTTTATGCCTATGCTTCAGTTATGAAAAAAAGATTCTCTAAATTTAACTGGTGTTGGAGGAAGAGAGAGCCGAGGGAAAATCAGTCAGAGGTGTTGTTTTGGCCACATGCTAAAGCCTCATAAATCATAAGAAATGTAAATTATATTTACAGAGAAACACATTTGGAGGCCTTTGTCCCCCCCCCCCCCCTGATCAGAAGCAGGCCAAAAGACATTAAGCCTATGTTAGGTTGGGTTGCTTGTGGGGGTCTTTACTTATATACAGTATGCATAAATTTCTCTTCAGGGATCATAAAATCTGCGCCTGGTCGCTTATATAAACAATGTGCATCTGTTAACCGATGTACATGATTTTGGGAGAGCAGCTAGGGAGCAGTTTGTTGGTACCTGCCCCAGTTTGTGATTCAATTCCTTACAGTTTATTGAAGATATAATGCATCATGACACTTTGCATTTCACTGCTGAAGAAAAATAAATTACTCTGTTGCATTTTGTTTTAGCAACAATCATTGCAGAAAAGTGGTCTTGAAATACTAAATTGTGTTTTGCCGTGGCAATTAATATGTCTGCCTTTCTATGCATAGTTTGGTCGACTCTTCTTGAGAAAACTGTTCAATTTTCCAATGGCAGGCAAATTCAATTCAGACACTTTTCAGATATTTCCAGAGATATTTGATAGTTGAAGGTGATTATTTTGTCATAGGACCCATAAGCTGGGGCTGAGGCTCCTGACACTGGGCAGAATACTTGGCTACAGAAAGCCTTGGCGTTAGTGAGAAATTATGCCCTGGACAGATTCCATGCCCCCTATGCCAGGTGTAGTAAAGCAAATAAAACAAACTAAAACAAATCAAATCTTCCTCCAGTTTAGGCGTGGCGTCATTTTTAATGGCAGCTTCATTTTTCCTTAGGTAAA
>NW_015151160.1:172543-193533 GCF_000732505.1 Cyprinodon variegatus | reverse complement strand
AGTAGAAAATGAAGGCTAATCATGTTTTGGGTGTACTATTCCTTTAAGGTGAATACAGACCTAAATGTTAATAGAAACATATACCAAAAATCTGCTTACTCTGTAAATATTTGTACCAATAAACTTTGTTTCAAATGTCTAATTAAGCAACAACTGAGATTCATCAAATTTTTTCTGACATTTCTTTCGTCCTTATAATACAACAGCAGTGATAAGGCCACTTAGGGGAGTGTGTTATTTTGAATTACTAGTGTTTCAGTTCAATTCAGTTCAGTTCAGTTCAATTCAATTCAGTTTATTTATATAGCACAAATTCACAACACACTTTACAGTTCACCAGATCATCCAGTCGAATTGATTCAAAGTTTTCCATCTAAGGAAAACCAGTTGATTGCATCGACTCATTAACTCCAAGGCAATCCTGTTGAGAGCTCATTTAAGTTCTGGATCTCATTTATGCATAAGTTAAAAATGTATATTTGGTAATCTGTAATCTGTAAATATGACATGTGGAGCAGAGTAGGATGATGTCATTTCAAGTTCAAGATAACTATTTATACTAAAACTAAAGTTTTTGTTCAAGCTCAGAAAAAAGAAAAACCTTCTTTCATGTTTTCCCCTCTACCACTGTGTTTGAAACACAAATGAAAGTATACATTTGATCTTCTGAGAGTTGTTTACTGGCCCACACTCAAACCACTGGTTTTCTACACATATATGTTTTAATCATATCTTATACTCTTTTTTATTTTACATATACATTTTAACACTCCCCTCATTACCTTGTACTATAGTGATGACCCTCAGCCATTAGTTTAATACTGAAACTCTTTTATCATGTAGTATAAAAAAGGTGGATGTTATAAGGAGGATGCTGCACCAGTAGTCTTAGTGAAGAAAAGTAGTGAAAAAGGCAAAGATGGATTTTCTGTTCGGTCTACTTTCCTACCCTCACTTATGGTCATGAAATCTGGACCAAAAAGAACTTCCTTAGAAATAGGGTGACCCTGGTCATCCAGGAGAAGCTCAGAGTAGAGTCACCTCTCCACATGGAGCGAGGTGTCATGATCATGGTTCTGTGAGCTGGCCTTATTACTTATTTTACTCACCTGCCTAACTCTACCTGGTTTCAAATTACCATTCATCTTATCCACCTGCTCCTGTTTCTTTATATGCGGCTCATTCCCAGGATCGGGGCCTGATCATTGGGATTACTTATGTGGTGTTGAGGTTTAGATCATAACTCATGTGTTAGTTTATGTTCTCATTCTCGGAGGCCAGTGGTGGGAGTTTGGATCCTACCTCACTTTAAGGAGATGGACAGAACTGTTTAACCAGCAAAGTGACTCACATGTATAATCATCCTCCATTAGATTATCATTATCATGGTCTGTGTTTTTCTCCACCAGACTATCCAGTGATGGGCGTTGTGCAGCTGGTGCAGATCCGCAGCTCCGCGTCTGATTTTAATAAAAGCTTTGAATTTTCCCTCTGTCTGTCTCGCCTTGAGTATTAGGTCCTATGTACTGAGCTCATTACAGAAAGTCCTTTGAGATGGCTCTGACAAGTTCTTCAGATGTCCCCAGGACGACTCTCTCGGTAAGTTTTACAGGTATGTCCCACTCGGATGAGGCCCAGGGCATGACCTAGGACATTCTGGAGAGACTAAGTCTCTGGCTGGCCAGTGAACTATTCACCTTCCTCCTATGAGAGCTGGAGGTAGTGTCTGTTACCAAGTCCTGGATGAACCGGTAGCAAACAGGTACGATTATGAGTCCTATTTGCAGTGTTTAATTTCATTAAACCCTGTAAAAACTCCACTCATAATAAGACCTCCCCCCAACTCCTAAGTCTCTGCTGCCATCACTGATTCTCAGAGACACACTAATGGATGAAAAAGAGGCAAATAAGCCTCGACTCATTTAGGCAAGCTAGCTGGTTCCTGCCACAATAAACTCTGGCATTGGTTTCATAATGTTTAACCAAACAACTGTGATAAAGCTCGTCTGGCTTTATTCAATAACAACATTAAAGCTTTGTTCAAGCTTGAACTTCCTGAGGCTAAAATGTCCACTTTTTTAAGTATTCAGATCAAGCCTTAGTATCTGCTCTGTCATAGCTTTCTAAGGAAGGATATACAGTACATTTGAAAACTTTTCTTTTTCAATTGCGTTCAAGCTGCATTTTAAAAAGTATGTGACAAAGGTGTGTAAGTACATGGCAGCAAAAAGTTTATGAAAAAATAATGGTATTACATTTGCAACATCATAATATTTAATCAGAGGCAAAGAAAAGGTTTTGAAGCTAAAATCAGTTAAAATCAAAACATGAAACGTGCTTGTTATGAAATTAGCAATATAAAAAAAAATATGTTTTACTAGCATGGTTGTAGGTTTTTGTAAATAAAATTGCAATTCACATGACCACTTGGATATGTGATACAAAGTGTACCGCAGAGTTTTAGTAGCTTAAAGTCATTTAACGGCAATTTAATAGCTGGTTCATGAGTACAACATGGTTAACTGTGTTGCAATTAATTATCTTAACCACTAAGTAGCTACTACCGGAGTTTAAATGTTTCGTTTCCAAAACTAAAATTAAATTTTGACAGACTTGAATATGTAAGCTCTGACATTAGAATTACTACCCTAACTCGGGTGACAGCCTGTATTTCAACCACTTCAAACAGGAGGTCTTCAAGTTCAAGCAGTTATTAAAGCTGTCAATTGGGTTTATGCTGAGGAAAATTTGTCTGAGCTGTCCTGGCTACTTTTATTTTTAAAGAGAGGCAGATGGAAAAGAGGACATTGCTACAGGGAAAGAGGAAAAAACAAGGAACACACCTCAAATGAGAATACGTCATTTTATACAGGCATGAATATATATATATATTTTTTCCACTTAGGGGACATACTTCGATGTGGTGTACTCAGCCAGATTGGAACCAGTGCTTAAAGATTTACACAAAGCAAGTTTGGAGCCAGCGGGGAAATGCTAGTATACAGTAAACTCACCATTTGTTATGTAGGCCATTGTGATGTTACTTTCTTGCTAAACATCTTTGCTCCACAGATGTGTTGCAGGATCTTGTTCTGTGCTTGCTCCCCCCCCGACACACAGTGGTTCATCAAACACAAGGACGACACTGAATACTTGGAACAACACATTTAACTCCAAATTCACACCACATTGAAAAATTACTACAATTGTTCTGGTAAAAAAAAAAAAAAAAGAATCTGAAAGCGTTTTCATTTTATAATGAGGATCTTGGGGTAAATTCTGGTTCACACAAGGAAAATATCCAAAAGACCCACAGAGTCTACTGACATTTTTTTAAATTTTAGAATAATGCTTCCTCTTCCATATCTACTAATTAACAACTAGGAAGTTTCAGATTATTAATGTTTTCAGCATTGTTTTGGAGCTGGCAATGGGACTGTAGGCGATGGAAAGCTCCTTCCTGCTTAAAAAAATGCAGACAAAGGACTTCTTTAACAAGTCATATAGGTCATATAATTTGGTCACCTTAAGTTTTTGTGGAAGTGCTTTATTAAACAATGTCCCAGTAATTTTAAAACTTGGAAATTGGATTTAGATTGCCATAGTACAATGTACACTCAAGATAATTGTTGTGTTAGAAAATTATCTATCTTCACTTTTATATTTATCAAACATAAGTTAGACTAAGATCTAACAGTGAGATGTCTGTCTAAACTCATAAAATCTGCCCTTCCACAGTTCCTTACATGTTATTAAAACTTAAACAGCACCTCTATCTAATGCTACACATGTGGGGGAAGAAAAAAAAGCTAAAACTGTGATTTAACTTTATAGTACTGTTGAAGTCAAACACAATTTCTTCTTTATTTGACTCAATTATAAAGGCTAAACCTGTTTGCAGAGAGCAGTTAATGACTCAGTAATCTGAGAACATCAATACATGATTTTTACAGAGGACAAAAAATGCTTAAAAGGAAAAAAGGCTTTTGTCAGTGGATAATTTTTGCAACCAAGAGCTGTAGGTGTTTTGACTTCTTCTTCAGGCAATCTGTCCCAATTAGATATACCGATAAATTGGCTGGCTGATGTTTTTTTTTAAGATATTTGCTTTTTTTGTCTCTTTATAGGCTGAGACAGGCCTGTATTCAGCCACTCATTAGTGCAGTCCACAGAAATGCCTTGACATTATGTAAGTCACAGGCATTGCCACTTTTTCCGTTTGAAAATCTATTGTTAGTTTTTGATTAGGTTTTTAAAACTTTCTTTTATTTGTTTAAAGGAAACTTGTGTTACTTGTGTTGTAGTGTCATTTTATCATGTAAATGAAGAAAAAGAAAGCAGTATCAGCTTAAACAATTTGTCCAAACATATCATCCGCACATTATGGTGATAGACTGATTTCAAAATAATCAGTATTGGCTTAAAATTAACTGTATCTTGTGCCTCTTCCTCAGCTTTGGATTGTTCTTTCCCTTAAATCTAGATTTCCTAACATTGCTCTATCCTGGGCCAAGACAATGTGTCTTCCTTGGAGAGACAGTTTTTAGTGAGTATGAAAAAAAAATCTAATTTACCCGTTGGTTTTAATAAAGCTCCTCCCATAGCTGATCTTTGTAGAAAAGGAACTTACTGTCATTTTCTGTGTTGCCAGTAAGCAGCCAACAATCCATAAAAATAAAAAAATAAAAAAATCCCTTATTAGATTACTATGAACATGGGCGGTTCTACATAGGGACCAACGGGGGCCAGTGCCCCTTTAGATCATGTCCTGGCCCCTGTTCCGAAGATATAATACTAAAAGAAATTAGAATGATGATATGCGCTGGAACAGATAGGTCCTTTGGATCTATTTCATTGTTTTCTCTAAAGTATTATGTTTTACTAATTATTTAAAAACATAAAGGGGATAGCTTCAGTGGTATTAAGATAGGATTCCAGTTTTCATCTGCTAAATGTTTTTTTTTTCAAAACAAACAAAAAAAATACTCACATTTTTACTGCTTAATTTATCCGTTTTATTAAATTCTGATCTAATAGAAAACTGTAATTTAAACTTAAATTAAGTTACAAATATCTGAAACTCCTACATTATGAATGTATATTGACTTAATATTCAAAATAATAGCTTTATTTGATCTTTTAGATATTTATATAGCTACGGGATTTATAAGTTGGAAGACATATCTTAATTAAACCTAACTGAATAGAAAGTTAACTTCATCCAGTTTCCTTGGCCTCTTTTTTTGTTTCATGTTTTTCTGTGCCCCCATGAAAACACGCTGGCCCCCTCCTGGCCCCCTGGTACATTTGGTCTAGAACCGCCACTGACTATGAAAGATCAGAAAGTGAATTGCAGATGGTTAGTCATTAATTTATTAAGCCAAAATCCTATTTTATGTTGGACTGATTTTTATAAGTATGTTGCTATGAAAAACTAAGGTAAGCTGATTTGTGATTTTTTGCTTTGTTTTGTTTCTTACATGGTATTTAACTCTAGGATATTATTATATATGGTCTTTAGTTTTGTGCTGTTTTATTCCACATTGTTCACATCTTGAGTGCTCAAAGCCCTCCAACTGGCATGAATAAATGGTCATTCATCAAGATGTTGCTTGAAACTTAAACATTTTACTATAGTATCTATCTTCTTTGACAGGTCTAACATTCTGGCTCAAAATGATCCGGGTGGATTATAAAAAAGGAGCCTCTAAGAAACCTGAGAAAGAGCTTTGTTTTTCTTATAAAAACGTCCCTGAAACATGGGTGATGAAACCATTAAACACTTTTAGGAGAACTTACTTTGCTGACTCTGATGGCCCCGGAGATAAGTAAGATTGGAGCACACTGGGGACAGATTATAAGTAACCCAACCCACCTTGTCAAAGCCTTGCTGTCCAGCCAGCTGTCTATATACTAAAAATTCCTTTTTGGTTAGGCATACATCTCCGCTCTCTTTCTTCATGGTTTCTTTTCCCTCTGTCAATCAGGATCAGAGCCAAATCTTCCCACAATGGCTGCCACCGCCGCTGCTCACCATTAAGGCTACCATTTCTAAGCCTATTCTCCCACTGACTAATTAGTGTTATGGTTAGTTAGTATTTTTGGCAGGCTGGGGGTTCCCTGTGACATTATGTCTAAAGCACTTGTCAAAACATTGGTTGAACTAGCAGTACTGGCCTGCTGACTGGGGATGCTAGGGCCGCATCATGTGACATGGTGAAGAGCATAGCGGTAGCCAGGGAATTTGTGGGTGGGCAAGAGAAAGGAAGAGACCTTGGCGTCTCAGACAGGGCCTCGACAACAGCAGTCTCCAGGCTCTCTGCCCATAAGCAGCAGTATGAAGCATACAGACAAGCATTAGTTGAGCTAGGGTGCAGTGAGCTGCAGTCAGCTAACCTTTTTTGCTACCCAGAGTCAATCCTCCCCCTTATTTGCAATATCTTTGATGGAATTTAAAGTGCAGCCTTGGAAATATGCAAGCTAGAGGGCAAATACGTTATCTAACCAAATAACTTTTGGTCTGTGGTATATTGTTCTGCCAACACATGCCCTATTGGCCATGTGTTAGGACCACAAAGACCTCAAATCATGGTCAAACTTTAATTCTGCATACATACAGAATTAATTCACAACAACTTACATACACAATATAAGAATTTACTAACAAAAATCTATTGTCTAAACTAGTGAAAGTTAATTAGACTAAGCCGTATGTACACAAAGAACAAGGAATCATTTTGTTGATAAGTGTTGAGTTTTCTGACACTCAATAACATGTAGGCATGGATTTTATCTTTGAAAACCAAGGTGCATTTTAGCAAGACATTACAGAGTTTTCTAATGATACTGCCACCTGTGGCCAAAACACAGAACTGCAACACTCCTCTGTTCATTCTCGTACCTTGTGCGCATACTTAAGGATATATCTTTTTTACTTTTTTCACCTTACCTGGATGTGCCATTGCTTTTGTTGAACTGAAATAATCAGAATCAGTGTTGTGCTGAAGCCAAGAAACACTGAAAACCTGTAGAGCAGCGGCCGAGGATCGACTTTGGACATGCCTGGTTTAAACCCTTAGTGAAATAAAGTTTGTTTTTGCTTTTAAAGCACAAGCTAAAACAGGTCAGCATCCGGTACCATGTGTTCCCCATTAGCTTCTTGTTAGCTTGCTTTGCACAAGAGTAAACACATGAAATGATAAAAAATGATCAAGCACCGGTAACCAAGTTTACCTCAAAACTCTGTCCCTTACTTTGCTGGACCTGTAACCTCTGTTGGAAAGGTGAGGTGTCGCCAAAGTTCAGGAAAGCTTAGTCCGGACTGCTGAATGTAAACATTCACAGTAACCTGGATTTCCTGAACAGAAACAGATCTCTTCATAAGAGCAGATGACAATCAGGTCTGGACCGGAAATCCTTTCTACAGCCAGCTAACAAAGCAGCTGACGATGGGACTGGAGACTTTACTGCATTAAATATTACGCCACAAACTCAGTTTATGGATCAGAAAAATCCATGGGTCAGATCAGAATTTTACAACTTTGAGGTACCAATGCAAAACATGTTGGTATCAGTGCTTAATACTGGTACTGGATTTGATCAGACCCATTTCCGGTTATACCCTAAAATAATCCGTTGCAACCAATTGCTTTCAGAAGTTAGGATGCACTTGCGATTTTAATAGAATCATAAAGTGATCTTGCCTCTCTGTTCAAATGGATGTGGAAGAGGCATGTAAGCAGTGCAGTGCAGCTCAGATAGGCAGTTGCAGCTAATTGCAGCAATTGTAATCAGAATGGTTTCACCTTGCGTATCTGAAACATCCTAGACGCGTTGGTTGCTTCTCTGAAATGATTGCTGATATGTGGCAGAGAAATGCAGCCCTCCATTTTCCCTTTTTGAAGCACAGGTCTGGTTTATCCTATGTAGCCTTGGGTATACTGTGATTCATTGCAAGTCCAAGCAAGCTGTCTGCTCCATGCTCAGAGGAAAAAGTAAATGGGGCCCCACATTGGTGAATATTGTAATAGCAGTTTGATATAATATAACTATGTGCATAGTTCCGTAGTTGTCGTTTTTAATGATTATTGAGTCAGATATGTGGCGGATAATGTTCTGTTTATTGAAAGGGTTTAATCTGTGCAAATATGTTTGGCTGAAATTTAAACACATATCCCAATATACCTGTAGTGTGAAGACGCTAAATCTGATATCCGTGAGGATGGTACTGCTGCTGAAGCTCCTCAAAAATGTTAGTAACATCCAGAACAGTAGTGAGAAGTCCGGTATCCATTCTTCAGCTGTTTTATGTGTCAGCTGTAACGGTTTCTATGCGACAGAGCAAACAGGTGGTGAAAGCCAGAGAAGGCTGGACCTGTTTGAATCTATAGCCAAAACTCTTCTGACCTCAGTCTTCATAAATATGCGTATTGGAAAAAAAATAACAAAACCTCCCCTAAAAAATATTTAAACTGACCCACTATAGAGCTATTTTGTCTGTATCACAGCTGCTAACCCTTATAGAGCTATTTTGTCTTTTAAAACATAAAGACAAAAAGGTAAGAGTATTAAATAAACGTAGGCATGAGACGCTGGTAATACAGGCATATTAATCACTTTACTGGGAGTTATTGTTTTATTTCAGACCTACAAGTACACTACTCCAGTGCAGTGATGCAATCCTAGCGTGATCTTTGTCCAACTATGCAGTCACTTGGCACTGAAAATGCTCTTGATGGAATAGAATTTCAGGGAAAAACTGTAGCACAGCTGCTAACCCTTAACCCTTTTAGTAGAAATTCATAGCATTAACTGGACTTGTTCACATCAACCTTGTTAGGTTTTATCATTATTTTGTCTTTAGCAACTTAAGCTATCCCAATGTAGGCAATTTTAAATCTTTAAAACTTGTTAATGTAGCACAATTTATGTTTCATATCTTCTGCATACGGGTTCGATTTCTCAGTCTCTCCTTGATTTATGGCTTTTAAAATGATTTCTTTAGTCTCCATGCCAGGTAGTTGCTCCTGAGGTTTCACTTCTTTGTAAGGAGGTTTAAATGTTCTTTTATCTGATATCTTTTACAAAGAATACAAAGCCTATAGATGATTTTTTCTTTTAAAACATAGAGATCAAAGTAAAACATTGTGTTTTGATTAGGAGTCTCTGGATATCCTCAAGTTGTAGAATTAAGGGGTTTAACCATTTCAGAAAAAAAAAAAAGCAAATTGCAAATCGACATTTTCTATTCTGTTTGACTTTTTACAAATATCCCTTCGAGGAAAAAACAAGCTTGCTGGACAAAATAAATTTACAGAGGTTTTCATACTTTTTGATCTTTCGTCAATCTTATCATGCTACAGCTGTGAATTGTGTTGTATACAGTATTATAGGAAAATGGTTTTATAAATCAAATAATTAAAAGTGTGTCATGCACAATTAATTAATTAGAAAAATATTTTGCAACAATTATAGCAGCAGATATTTTGATGTCTTTTCACATGAAAAGAATAAAAGACCGAACAGAGAGCCTGATATCTAACAAGATAATTTCCTCACATGCAGTTTCAATAAGGATACAGATTGTAACATATTTTAAAATACTTATTTGGACAAAAAAAAAATATTAGAATGTAGATTCAGTGTCTAAACCTATTAACATCTTGGGGGAAGAAGTTGAGGTGGTTGAGGAGTATAAATATATTGGTGTTCACTTGGACAACAAACTAGACTGGAGACGCAACTGTAAAGCCTTCTACAAGAAGCCAATGAGCAGACTGTACTTTTTCAGGAAGTTTGCGTCCTTTGGTGTTTGCAGCAAGATGCATATCAAGTCTGTTACCCCATCATCTGCTGAGGTTATAGTATTAGAGCTAATGACCTAAAAAAGCTCAACAAAGAAGGCCAACTCTGTTCTGGGAACTACTCTAGAACCTCTGCAGATCATTTCACAAAGAAGAATCCTTCATAAAGTGGAGAAAATTATGGACAACAGTGAGCATCCTTTACAGCTGAGTGTCTTCAGTAAGAGGTCTCTCCAGATCTGCTGTAAGACAGAACCCTATAGAAGAATCTTCCTGCCTACAAGTATCAACACCACAACAACTGTTTTAAAAAGAATAATGTATGATTTACTGCAACATTTTATTTACTTTTTAGATCAATAATGTATTTATGAATTGACTAGAAATTAATTCTGGTTTAACAGTGTATGGAGTGGAAGAGGAACTGTTACTGAATGCTTCAAGGGGATTGAGAGAAGACTGAAATTTTTGCAAAACTTTCTGTGAGATGATGGAGAAATATTGAAGGAGGGGAGGGGGTGTTGATCCTAGAGGAGGTTAGAAGGAAGAGGAGGCATTTTACAGTATATTAGGTTTCTTATAAGCCTCAGATTTGGATAGAGCTGGCACAGGAGCCTTAGGGTTGAGATAGGATAGCAGTAGACTGCAAATGGTTGATCTGAGATATATCTGAGTACCGATTGCTTGAATTTAGGGAACTGCATCTGGAAGACAGAGTTGGAGGATGAGCTCAGAGAGAAAAGATCCAAAAAATCTGAACATTCAAACGTTTGACTCTACCAGGTTGAGCATCAGATGGGGAGTAGTAATCATCTAGCTTCTTAGGTCTGTCTGCATAGAGCAAATTGGTGTGGACTCCTACACTTAGTCCAGCTCTTCCCTGCTCTGCTGCTCTTTGAACCTCTCCGCACTCCTGATTTAGATTGTTTGCTTGCTACAGTGTGAGACACACAGGAGTTCCAGGAGCATACAGAGATTGTGTATTAAAAGCCTGTGAGCAATGCAGAATTCTGATCACAGCAACTCCTCCCTTTTTAATAGGGTAATATTTTCTTCACTTTTCATTCTGGGCATTCAGATATTTTCAGGAGTTAAACCTGAAAAAACACTGGAGAAACTGTAAATGTTGTCATTGATTATAATTGATTCATATTTGCTGCACAATTTGAAGCTGCTTTGAGTGGAAGACATGTTAATTAGTGATTAACCAAAGCAGAAGCGTGTCAGCGGCTAGATAAGTGCTGTTTGCATAGTGCTGGCAGAAAGGAAGGAAAAAAATGCTAGTATGCTTCCTATGATATCTCCTTTAACATAAGGCACCTCATGATGTTCCTATCTGGTGTGAGAGAGTTATAAGGGATCCCAAGCGGATAATGCTGTTTATCCTTAAGCAAAGCCAGGTTGATATTTGCAAGAGAAGAACAGTAAGAGTGAAGCTGTATCTAACAATTGCCATTACTGTAGCCACAGCATTACTACTACCTTTATGTGGCATCCTAATTATGGTTAAAAGCCAAATGTTTAAATCAAAATTGCACATGAATAACCACTCGTGATGTGATTTCTACATGATAACTTGAAAAATTGATGATACCCAAGTTGCTAAGATGAGGTTACTGTAGATGATGTTGTGTTTGTAGCCTAGACAGTGCTGTGACACATATTATTTCAAAAATATACCACCATTTAAAACAACCTTTTGTTTAATTTTATCAGATGCTTGCATTTGATGCATCCTCTTCTTCAGGTGGCAGTGGAACTAGAAGTCTATTACACTCTTGCCCAAGTAGCAGGTCAGGATAATCCATGATGTTTCTCTTCTCTACGAAAACAAAAGCATTTGAACACAAAAAGTGGAAAGGATAATCTTTACCATGCCAATTAAAGGCAGCATAACTCAAAGGTTTAATGGAGAACACTACTTCTTCTTCATAGGTTGCGAACAACAGATGCCTTGAGATAACGAGATAATTGCCTTGTTATCTCAATAAAACAATTAATGGTTTAACCATAATAACGAGTTGGTTGTGTCATTATCTTGTGACGGCAATGGAAAACGAAAAATCGAGTATGGACGCTCTTGGCTTCCATAGTTTTGCTTCTGAGGATCGAAATAAAAAAATAAATTAAACAAGCTTTTATCAACCAAAAAGAAAGTTGTTCTTATAGGTCTGAGTTGACCTCCAGCTTTGACACACATCAAAAGAGGAAGAGATTGGCTGTAGAGATGAGCCAGGTATCAGCTGTTTTTCACACTGAACCATCAGGGCTCATCAAATCAGCTCAGGTGTCTTGATGAATACAAAGTAAAAACAATTAAGTCAGTCTGACTATCATTTTTGTTCTGTATATTGTCCCCAATTCATCAAGTTGAAAGGTGATTATAGGGGAGTTACTCAGATGAGCTCCAGTTTTACAAATATAAGTTTATTTTATTATTGTATGTTTTATTTATTTAAATAGTTTGATATCTTCCACGCAGAATTTTCATGTTGTTTTTTTTTTATTTGAGATGGAAAGCATAAAATGCCTACAAATTGAAAGTTCAAATTAAATGATTAAGTAAAGTGGTTTTATTTTATAATCATTTATTGTACCTTACACTTTTGGACAATCATCAAGACTTTTGAGTGAGAGGGGAAATGGCTAAAGCGGTACACAAGTCAAAAAAGGCTGGGAAACACTGCTCTACATGATGCTCTTTGATACTAATCTTCTTAACCTATACAATACTGATAATAAAACATGAACAGTCAAATTCTACTGTATTTGCTCTAAATAAGGGGCTTCTGAATATAAGTGGTTGAACCAATTTCCCCTGTATGTCTGTATAATAAATGGGGCTTAACAAAAAGGCATGGTACACTTTTCATTTCCATTTCTTTATTTTGAAAAATAAAAACACATTATTTTATTTCCACCCTTTAGTTTTGCTGTTAACACTGGTCTGTCTTTATATTTACAAGGCAGTGTATAACAAAATTGTGTTTATACTAATATATGTATACATATCCACAATATATATGTAAATATTAGAAGAGATAGTAAAAGTGTCGGGCTATAAAATCATGGAAATAAACCATTTTATGTCAATATATTCTAGCTGGAATCACTGTTTGCGCAGCGACTACCTAAGAGCTCCATGGGGCAGAGGAGCTCATCAATAATACAGAGGAGAGGAGATGATGGCTGAAAATGGCAGATAGCTTCACCTGCTCTCAGGTCTCGTAGGGCTGGTCAGGCCCTGCAGGCAGGGTGATAGGCTCCTGCCCCCAAGGAAGCAAGCCACAGACACCCACAGTGCTCATGGAGGCTTGGTAGGAAGTCCTGCTGTTTGGATAAATGCAGCCAAACTCTGTTTGTTTATCTGTTTTTCATCTCTGTGTTTGTTCCAGCTCAAAACCATGTGTTAGAAAAGTGGTGTCCTGTTTGTAACCGTGCATCATTAGTAATCATTAGCACCCTTAATAGTTTTTACTATGGTGCAACGCCCAGCAAAACTTTGAAATACCTACAGAAGACAAAATCACAGTGAGGCAAAAGCACATCTTTATGCTTATGGATTAGTAAATAATTTTTAAAACCTTGATCATTTTCCAGCATGTTTCCTTTATGCATATTATTTTCAGCCTTTTTCACCCACTGAGCCTCTGCATAGGATCATAAAGCATATAAGCTTGGAAAAGTCTCCATGATGTCCATTGGAACTTATGATCTTAGCATCTAAGCTTTGATAGAGAATCCAAAAATACTCTGCACAGTTTCAAGTAGTTAGATGTAATGTACACAAACCACCAACTGCTTGATCGTTCCAAAACGACTTGAGTAGTGCAATAAATCAAACAGAAATATCAGCTATGATTTTTTCCCACTGCTAATAAGACATATCCACAAACAGAAACCTGATCAGCCCTCAACATTTCCAGTAGAAAAACGTAAACTCTTCACAAGCCAGCGCTTTTCATGGGTTATCTTACTGGGGTTCCTGTTCAGCCTGATTGCCGCTTAATGTAATTATGACCTACATTAACCAGGTTCAGGCTGTCTATCCCTAACATGCTTTGAAAAATTACTCCTCATGAGCCGCTTGTCTGCAAAGTAACCCCATCATGAGTCTCTCTTTTCCACATCCACACACTCTTCAAATTACTGGAATATTCCTGGGACCATGCAGTGAGGGGGCATGTTGGTTTGAGCCACAGAGCTTCACAGTATAATCTTTGCCTCAGAGGTAGTGGAATTTAATTTAAATCTGAAAGTGGTCACAGCAGATCACCTGTGGATAAAATTATGCTTTTTTTAAAACTGTTTTTTTATTCCTATTTTTTTTTATTACCTTTTCGCAAGTGAAGAATTGCATTTACAGGGTTGACAACCATTAAAATAATGTTCTTCTGTTCAGTGCAATCGTCAAAAAGCACAATGTTACCCATGTGAGCCAACTAAGAACCGCTTTTCACTACAATTGTTTCGGTTATTGATTTTTTTGCCCAATTTTGTGAGTTGAAAATAAGACAAAGGGCTAAAAGAATTAAGCAATTAATAAATGTGCTGATAACATAACGTTTATGTATCAAAGCAACGCTTTTTGTTAACATTCCATTATATCTCATTGACATACAACATCTGACCCTGGCAACAAAAGATGGTCCTAAATAGATGTTTATTGATCAAACCCATTATTTACAAACAAGAGGTTATTTTTGCTTGCTGCAATTTAGTGCACACAAACTGATGTGGGTTTAACTAGATAGAACAGCTTACCATCTATGGAAGCAAATGTGTCCCGATTTTTTTATTTTCTGAATAAAATGATTTAATACAACTGCCTTTTTTATTTGCAGTTAGGATGCATTTGTTTTTATTAAAATAAACAATCCAAACTGCATTTTCATTTCTTTTTCCAAGACTGCTCAATTGGTAAATTAATTTTATTGATAGATGCATGCAATTTATTTATCTATCTGCTGCTATAAATTAATTTCAAAAGCTGCCCGAACAAAATGTTACCAAAGTTCCTTATAAAATGTTAAATTTGAAAACTAAGAATAATTAACATAAATGCTTTTTACTTTAAAATCATGAATGCACATTTTGACTCCTAATTAAAATTAGTAATCGATCATCCAAATTGCATTTTTATTTTCTTCTCTAAGACGTTTAATTTTTTACTTGATGTAAATCTCTACCTAAATAAACATTTTATATTTGATGTTTTAAAGATGTACCAGCAAAATGTGACCAAAATTCCTTTTAAAATGTACAACTTGAAAATAAGTATGTTTTTACAATTTTTTTTTTTTCATTTTAGAGTCATAACTGCACATTTTGATTCCTAAATGAAATTGCTCACAGAAACTGTGTTTACATCTTTTTTAAGACTTCTCATTGTGTGTCAGAACGTATGTCAGTGGCCACCTGCAGTTTATGAAGCAGGTCCGCTGCACAACTACGACCTATATCACAGCCTTATCCAGTCACTGATTGGTTGTCGACAACAAAAGTTCCAATTTTTGAACTCCAAAGAAGTTTGATTACTTTTTGCTGCTTGATATTATAAACATTTTATTTATCATTTATATTAAAAGTTAATTCAAATTCAGTTTGTATCATCTGTTGTTAATTTGACATATGAGTCAAAAAGTGCAGGTAAGACGTTAAAAAGAAAAAAAACCTTTATGTTAATAAAAAAAAAAAATGACATTGATATGAATTTTCCTCAGTTTTTCCTTTTAATAATTGAAAGTTAAATTTTTATTTATTAAACTTTAAATATTATTATTTTGTTTATCATTTAATGATTTATAAATAGAGCAAGCATGAAAAAGAAATTGAAAATACAGCTTGGGTGAATAATTTCTAATCTAAAGGCAAATAATGTTGTTATATTTTGTGAAAAAAAAAGTGAAAAAATATTTCTATTAATTACTTTTATTTTGAAGGTTAGGGCACATTTGCTTCCATACAGTGCAGCTGTGGTACAGGTATTGTGCAAAAATTCGCTAAAAATAAAAGCTGCACCAGCCAGATTTGCCTCCAGCTGTAGAAATGGTGCTCAGGTGTAAAAAAAAAAAAAAAAAAAAAATGCTATTATGGGTACACACTCGTTCTGCAAGTTTTAGGGCAATATCTGTGTCCATACTGTACATATCTTTTTTTTTATATCCTTCAATAGCCCCTCTATTTCTTTGTGATTATATTTTATCATTTTGTTTTAAGTGGTCAAAACAGCATAATTTGGTGTGTTGATTTATTTTCTGAAATTGACAGCAACTCTTTGCTGTCTGGGTCCTGACTTTTTCCTGTTTGGTTTGTGAAATTCAGGAGTTTGATGAAGCGGCGGCTGCATCCTCTGGCCAAACTTCTTTCTTGTGGAATCATTCTCTGTAGTTGCAACGCCTCAGTAACCAAACCCACAGTGCTTCATGGCTGAGTGAGTGAACATTGATTTTTAACGATTTTGGTTCCTTGCGGTGCCATTACTACAGGCACACTGTATTCAGTAAAAAAAAAAAAAAAAACTTTGAATGAACAGAATAATAAAAGACAGAATTCTTAAATCAAGCAAAACAGATTTATAACATGTAAAACTCAGGTTTAGTTCTATACATTATTATTCAGAACTATTTCCATCGAATCTGTTCGAAGGATGGAGGGAGGTTCAGCAGAACCTTTTGAGCTGACTGGGCAAGTGCCTGCCAGCCAAGGTTTGGTTTTAGCCAAGCATAATAGAAAATTAAATAGCAGATGCTATAAGAAACTATATCAAGCAATGCTTTTATGGTATTGCTGTTACTCTTTCAAAGATGAAATGATGTATTCAACAAAACTGATTTTATAGCAGCAGCTATGAGTACGTCCTCCTGCACTGCCATGTTTATTTTAGTTTATTTAAAGGCTCATCAGCTTTTTTTTCCCAGTCACAGTATATGTAATACCTTACACTGTAAAACTGGAACATCACCCTCTTTCTGGGTCAGTCTTAAGCCGGTGAACTCAACACTTTTTCATTGTTTTGCAACAAACCTTTTAAACGTTTCATCTGCGTCCTGTGAGTGTTCTGTCTGTGGGTTAGAGCAATCCCAAAAACCCGAAAATGTGAGGACATTGAGGTTTGGGAAATTTCTGACACCATGTTAGGTGGTTTTCTACATGTGGCTTTTGTATATTTTCATACATTAAAACCTCAAAAACAATGACCAAAAAGCAGCTGTGAGACTTTTCTGTTGATTCAACATAAACTCAGACAAAACAGATTCCTGGTTGCAGAGCAAACATACAGTGTCCCTATGATCTCTACTTTTCACTCAACTTTCCTACTAAAAAACACCTTTTTCATAGAGCTTTGAAAAAAAACCTTCCTTGCTCAACTCTTAATCATCAAACATGAGCTTATGGTAATTTGTCATTTGCAGATATGTGTTTTGATCTGTGCACATTAAATTAATTTAGGAATTTTATGGGTTTAATAGAAATTGGACAAAGAAAGGGCCCTTTCCTCTGGCTTCTACAGTATATCTCTTTTTTTTCTGCTAGCCAGAATCAGCTTAACATTTTCTATGAATAGACCACAAAGTTCACATTACATGTAGACATAAGCCTAGAGTGTGTATGCAAACCTGGGATGTAGGCTAACTAATAACTTCAGGATAGCAGCAGGTCACAGAAAAGACATGTTTTCACATGTAGGGAACTGAACTCAAATAAACCAAAGACATTCGTGTTTTTCCCTGGTAATCTGTGTAATTATTTTGTCAGAGTTAATAGGAAGAATATTGATTCAGCTGCTAATGAAGTTATCATAGTCGCTGCATAAACCTTTCTTTTTCTGTAAGTTGAAATCTGAGCTGTACAGTTACTTTTACTTACCCAATGTTAATTTATTTGGCATGGAAGAAAGAACCCAAATGGAAAGAAATAGAGGGAAGAGAAAAACTTAGGTTTGAGATCTTTTTTCAAAATAATTCACATGCTTTGGAGTTGAGTCAACATCTTTCCAGGATGAACTGATGAGTGACTGCCTGAGGCAGCACAAGGCAAAGGATTACAAGGAGGAAGCATCATGGAACATCGAGCCCTTTCATGGGATTTATAATTAGGAGATTGGGGAAAAACTGACTTAAAAAAAAAGTCCCAATGGCAACAGATGGACTGTCTGTGAGACAGCCTGCTGACGAATACAGGAAGAGGTTTAACCACTTGGTTGACGTAGTCTAATATCACAATGAAAGAAGTCGTCTTCAGATAGGATATAGAAGATTTGAACTCCAGATGTAACAGAGATATATACAGAGTTATTTTAGGCGTTTTGGTACTGTCTCTGGTTAGTATCTGGCAGTTAGTGGGCATAAGACAGGTTAATCCACAAACAGGTCATCTGTGACGTATAGTATTTGATAGGGAGGAAGCCAGAGTACCCAGGAGAGCAGGAGAACATCAAAACAGATCGGCTCCAACTGCAGCTCTGGTGGAACTTGATCTTTCCTGCTCATTCCTAAATCCTTACTGCAGCATTTTGGATCAACTGGCAGGAACTCCAATTTGGGGTATGTGGAAAAATAAAAATATGAAAGGAATAATTGAATAGGCTAAATTATTCCTGATGGATTTACGCAAATAATTCTGCAGAACACAGAATTTTGCAGAATATCTTTACTATTCAGGTTAACAAGTAAGATGTATTTGCTTCACGAAAATGTTAATTAATTATAATTAATTTTAATATGAATACCACATTACCACTAGTGTCCCTGACCAAGACCCTAAGCCTCAAAATGCTCAGTGGGGCTGAACAACAGCAATAAACTGTTTCCCAAGAGAACTGGTGAAATACTCTGGACAAAATGGGTTGCAGTGCAAATGTTGCAATGAAACAAGATAATTATTATAATATTATGGTTTGAATATTGGAAAACAAAACAGAAGTGATAAAAGTCCTTTAAGAAAATGGAAATGCATAGACTCTCATTACAACTAATGGTCCATAATACATATGAGACAAGAGCTTCTTACTGCACTGAGTTTTGAGGTGAAATGAACTAAATAAAATCTGGTCTTTGTATTTCAGGTCATGGTTTTGATTGGATGTTGTGGCTTAGGAAGTGGAAATGGAGGTCAATTGTTGTTTTTTTTGGATCCCTTTTGAAGTGTAGTTTTTTTCTGTAGATTAGGGTTAGAGATTGTTTTTATATATTTTTTTGTTTTGTTTTTTTAACCCTCTGTTTTCTTCCAATTTTCTGCCTCTTTGATTGGAAGTTCTGTTATTTGGAGTTGAAGATTTATTTGTTTTTATCCACCCAATATTGATTCTCAATTGCTTGGCAATTACTGTCTTATATAATTATATTGATAATAAAAAAATTAAGTAGACACAACTGCATAACAGAAACTGCACGTACCTTAGATGCAACATTCTTGTTTCCCATTTGGAAAATTTCCTCACACACGTAAAGGTTAATTTTACTGCTTTGTTACTCAGTGCATGCTGTAACCAGAGAATAAAAGTTTAAATCAAAATAGGACTTGCACTCAGAGTCCGGTAATGGAAACAATTAGGGACCTAATTTTTCAGTGCTCGCGCATGCAGGACTGTGTTTGTGTGTCAGTGTGTCTGCAAAACCTCCAACACAAGGATGCTGTTTTGCACATGTTGGCCACAGTCACGTTAGGACAAAAAATTCACATGTGTCCCACATGCATCAGCATAATCTTCCTGTTTACTTGCTTTAAGATACAGCAGTGTCCCCTGGTTCCAGCTCTTACTCATAGCTTCGAAATGTTTTAATAGGAAACCAAATGAGATCTAGCTCAGTAGAGATTCTTGCACTGACAATAGAGTATTGATGCTAGTGCTATGCTGCTCCTACCCTCTCACTCCCTTTGCGCCTGTAGGTGCTGACAGACTGATGGGCAGCCATTGTTCCACATCTGAATCGAAGGAAGGCAAACTGCGGCCTCTCCCCTGCTCTTTTGCTTCCCTCTTTTACTTTTTACAGGCCAGTGCTCTTGATCTCTCTCTTTACTACTTCCTTGTTTTAACTGTCTGCTGTTTTTTAAATATACTTTTTATTTTTTTATTTGACTTATCTTCTCCATTTTTTGTCCTACTCATCTCCTGCTTATTCCCCCTTTGTGACCTCCTCTCCCTCTCCTCACTTCCTTTTTCTTCCTTCACCTTCTGTTAATCTATTATTCATTCTGTTTCCATTCTGTACCGTACATACCAATCTATTTAGGTTTTAGGTACCATAGATAACTTGGCAGGTCACATTTCCTGCTCTTTGAATAAATGACTTGATCCCTTATTCAATCTTTAAAAACTATCAGCAAAAACAATGTTCAATCTCTTTCCTGTGTTTACCGTATATTACTTCATATGTCCACATCTGTTTTTTGTAGAATGGGTTATTGTATTGTATTTTACTATTATATTTTATCATTATATATAACAAACAAAAAAAAATTGTTAGAACTGTAAATTTACATTTTTACTATTTTTGCACTTTTAAAAAGATGAAATTGTCCAGTGAGCTGTTTCCAAACAAAATTTCTTTTTGTTTTACACTTGTGTAAACAAAATGGCAAATATAATCTGTCTAAAGTCTAAGTCTATGTTTTTTTCCTAGTGAGCCAAAAATATGCATTTTTAAAGTTACAAGGCAAGCTTTCAGAGAAAATTGTCTACCAGCATTTTCATCCACAGCTGTCTAACAACTGTGCCCTGATCAAAGTGATTTTTTTTATTATTACATTTTAATATGTAAATAATTATTTATGCCTCTTAGCTGTGTCCTGTTTGGCCTCCTCACCTTCAAAAAAATGCAATGTTTAAATTATAATAAGTCTTTCAAAAAAAAATGAAATGTAAGAAAATAAATCAACATGCGGATTAATAAGAGTGCGTTGGGATCATGGTTTCATTTGCACTGGAAAACAAATTTCTGAAATTCTTGTAATCACAATTTATATTCCAATATATCCTTTATGACAAGGTTTCTTAATTCCAGTCCTTGAGTTCCATTGTCTCTCTGCCTCTACACACTTGAATGAAATGGCTAAATTACCTCCTTATTATGGAAGTCCAGGGCTCAATCTGAATTGGGCAAATCAGTGAGAACAAAGCCATATTGGAGGTGTGTCAGCAATTTTTAGTAAGTTCTGTCTGAATATTGCTGGCAGTTAGACTTA
>NW_015151160.1:163193-172066 GCF_000732505.1 Cyprinodon variegatus | reverse complement strand
TATATATATATATATATGGTGACAAAGGGAACTGATATGGAAAGGTTCAGTGCAGTGCAAAATAAATGATGCAACATGCAGTAGTGCAATGAGTTGTGACTTATTTAAAAGGATGGCTTATTTATACATGTTTCAGCCACATTGGTGGTGAAAAATAAAGTTAGAAAGGAGGTAGGAAGGGGAAGCAGGGTGCATAGGGGCCTCTTGATGTTTATATCTGCCACTTTGGACCTATACTGTATAGATTCCTACAATCCTGTGCGTGAAAGCGCACTGGGCATTATTATTTCTTCACATGTACACGGTGTGATATATGTAAATACACTTACCTTTATATGCTTTAGATTTTGTAAAGAAAAGTCAAACCTGGTTGTTACATTTGCATAGCTTTTTTATTTTGCGGTTCATTTTCAGAAGGTTGTAGTCTCATTTTGACACTATTATTCATGTTGTTTCTGTCACATAATGATGTTTGTAAGGCTAAAAGGCTGTCCAGATTCAGCATTGCAGTCCAAATTTCCTTTCCTATTATGGATAGTGTTTTTACTGTTAACCCATGGAAGGTAAAGGAATTAGAGCTAGAAACAGGTATCCTGATAAGCCAGTTACGCATAGTCACGTATAATTCACTTTGAATTTTACAAGATATCCATTTGGAAAGGCTCCCGTGGAAAGTGTTTGCAAAAGGGAGGGACATTCAGTACCATTACTGAGTTATTTGGTAAATCACTAAGTGGCAGCTGACTCCCATGTCGAGCTTTTAGCCAACCGTAGCACCAGTTGAACCTGTGACGTATCATATCTGAATTTGCTTCACGACTGGTGGAGTTTACTGAAAAATCAATCTCTTACCAAACCGGTCTGGGGGAACGCTGAAACACCTTTCTTGTCCAGAAAGGCACAAATTGTTTGCTTGTGCTCGATTTTCAAAAAAGGAAATAGAGGGTAGTCACTGCATTCCATTGTTTCAGGACACATCTGTATACCAGGCTAATGCATCTATTTTCTTCTTTCAAAATGTATTTTTTGGGTGCTTGTGAATTGCAAATTCTCGCAACAATTCATTTTTCCCCAATTCAGAATCAGCCATGTTCTCCACAGTTCTGCTAATGACCTCATTATCTTAATCGGGTGTGCTGAAGCACAGACATATCTAAAAGGTGCAGGACAAAAGTACCAGAATTGCCAAACCCTGCTGCAGGATGATCCTTAGGACTCTCTGGCAGCCTGCAGGTGGAGTTAGGAAGTGTTAGGAAAAGTGGAAATATATTTCAGCAGGTTTTTTGTTGGTTTATTACACTGTTGATGGAACTACTATGGCATTTTCTACATTTTTCTTTTCTATTTTAGGAATAAATGTCATTCACATGTTAAACACTTTGCTCTCTTATCTCAAGTAAAAACCTTTTTTCAGACTTTCAACTTAAAATCATGTATAGGTTATATGTAGCTATGTGCTGCAGAGGCCAATTTAAATCAGTTTGTAATGAATCAAATTAAAATCCCATATTCAGTGTGATTCAGATTAGAGTTAAGCTAACATCAACGACTGCTAATTGTTGCAGATTGAAAAACATTTTTTTTTGTTCATTTACCATTACTTGCAACACTCACAATACATTTCTAGAACACTACAAATCCTTAGACAAAACAATGCTAAGCAAATCAATAAAGCCACAGAGGAAAACTGCAGAGCAACAATTTGTAAATAATACAGATATAAACTGGATTCTGTAAAATAAAACCCAGAAGTTTCATGATCAGTTAATGAAAAGTGGGAATCATCTATTTAATACATTAATTCAGACTCATGGTAATGCCAGAATAGACAAACTTGACCTCATTATAAAACTCATTAAAACTCTTGTTTTGTTTAGTAGTGAAGAAAGAGAGAAGGTTTTCTTATTTTAACCTCCATGTGATTTCTTAGATGCTGTTTATGTACCACATATTGTACAGTCTTTTGGAAACAAATGTTAAACTGTGGTTGACAAAAGGACAGAAGGATTCCTTAGGTCACTTTACTGCAGAAGAAAGCCATGGAAATGAGAGAACAATACACAGAAAGCCTAGAAAACTCTACCTTGACCAGAAGCATTCATCATCGTTGTCTCTGAACAGAAACTGGCTTAAGAGGAAATTAAAGGATTTTATCCAGGACATATGGAGTCATTTTTATATATCCTGGGCTGAAGATCTGTTTTGTGAATTCAAAGACTATGAAAAGTGATCCAACAGGCCAGGCAAATACACCCAGTGTAAAAACTTTAGGGCTGTCATACTACGAATCGAAGAAGATCAGTCAAATAATGATTCAAAATCCACTTTTTGTGATCCACTAGACTTTCACCCTTGCACCATGCTGGCATTTTACATCTGGTAAATAATTTAAAGGGTTAGAGTGGAAACTTCAGTGGTTTATATGAAAGATTATGCTAAGGGCCTTGCAGCGATACTTTAACCTAAACATTTAAGCAATTTTTACCGTAATTTTCTCCTCTTACAGCTCTAAACTGAACATGTGTACCTGGATTACATATAGGTCAACAAAATAACATATAATTTTAAAGTAAAGGAAAAAGGGAGAGATGAGTATAATCAGATTAGATTAACTTTATTGTATAATGGGAATTTGTCTTGAATAAAAACACTAGCTGCTGCAAAAATATAAAATCCGCACAGACCATATAAAACAGAAAAATGTATACCTTCTCCTACAAAATATTACACAATGCTTAAGTACTGACATTATTACATCAACATAAAAAAATTGATTCAAAGAAAACATTATAGTTATAGTTTCAACCCCCCTGACAACTACCCATAATACCTAAATCAAAAGTCTACTTTTTTGTTGCTATTTTAAGCTATAATAATATAATATATAATAATATAATGAGTGGAATGAATTTGTTTTGTAGTGGTTCACTCTGTGTACAAGAACGCTGAGGCACTTAACTGAGGAAAGAGGCCCATAGTTTAAATGAAAGATGTAAGTTGAGTGTAAAATCATTTTCTGTGCTTTTCTGGATTTTTTTTTTCTTCTAAAGACAGTCTAATTTATTAGGCGTTGGGACCTTCATCACATTAGATGTTAAAATGTAAGTGGAAACTGTGAAAACATAACCCTGCTCCAGGCATAATGTGAAAACTTCTACCAAAGTTAGCTGAGCCAAAAGACACTGAGACACACAGCCAAGTGTGGGGAGAAGTGAAGAGGGTTTAGTGAGGTGTGGTCATGACAAGGGAATGTGAAAGTGTATTTGATATGACTAAAAGATGTAAGAACCTTAAATAAAATACTATGATAAAAAAAAAAGGTAATAAAATGCACACCTGCAAAATGTTATCAGTCACTGCTCGCAGTTCCAACTCAAGATTTGCCCCAAGGGTATGTGTCCGAGTGACATTATATGGTGCATTCTATCTGCACTTGAAAGTTGGGACACCATCTTTTTGCCATCGTTTTATTTTTAACATAGTTTACGGTGTACTAAAAATACAGAATACAACCACCCACAGGATGAGAAGTCTCCCAAGCGCTTCTTGCCTGTCAGCCAATGATGTAGAATAGAGCGATACTACACCTCATAGAGTCCTGCTGTCATAGATTAAAACTACTTGGGCTGTTTGGGTTTGTATCCAATGAAATAAGGTTTTAAACAAGGGTAGACATGGCTACGTTGCATAAAGCAGAGCCATGTTACTGGCTTGCATAATACAATACACTGCGGAGACTGGATCAGTGTGCACAGCTCAAAGAAGATTATTAACAATGCACTGATATTTTTTAAGTTTGGATGCTGATTTTGTTTTATTACAATGCCGAAGGCCAGTTTTTTTTTTAGTTTGAAAAGCAGCAGTTTCACTATTTTTCATAGATTTTTATGTTAATTTAGGTTTATAAATGTTTTTATTTTATTATATACACTGATTCTGGAAAGTAACTGGAAAAATACCTGTTTCATAAATGTTTTGTGGCCAGCACAGTGCTTCAGTGTTATTCTATGGGTCAAGTAGTTGAGTTGAAGCATTTGGCACAATCTGGCAAAGTTTGAGAGGTTTGGAGAAGCTGTTGACACCAAAAGTTCAAAACCCCACAGCTCTGGAACTGCTATACCTAGAGGTCTGAAATTTTCTGCATTTGTGGTTGACATGATGTAGAACAACTGTAATACAATGATACAAGCCTATTCTGAAGCCTGTCTTTATTACTGCTGTTCAAAAAAGACCTATTATTTTTCGAGAATAAAAAAACAACTTTGAGTCATGTTTGAACTTATGCAGCTTAGGCTGTGTTTTGGTCACACTATTTTCATTTATGTTTTCAGAAACAAGAAGGTATTAGCTTTCGAATGATGTATCACACATGTAATGTGGGCTTACAGTTCCTTAGATATTTGCTTTGCCATTTGGGCATGCAAAATAGGCGAGGATTACTTCAAATTGGGTGGGTGTTGATATAGAAATGATCAGAGATGGGAAGTAACGAAGTACAAATACTTCGTTACTGTATTCAAGTAGATTTTTCTGATATTTTTACTTTACTTTACTCCTTTTTTTCATGGGGACTTTTTACTTCTACTCCTTACACTTTTACAGAAATATCTGTACTTTCTACTCCTTACATTTAAAAAAATTGGCTCGTTACTTTAGTTTTGAATCATTTCAATGGAGTTACCATTATTATTGTTCACGTCATCAATACCAAATTCAATCTAATTGGATGGGAATCTACGTTGCATTTGACGCACCACTACAAGATAAATCGACAGATTCTGCGGTATTCTTTCGCGGCAAATCATTGCAGCTTGGTGGCGGTGGCGTTAGCATAGTAGCATGGACGACGAGATGATTGAAAATGAACACAACGGAGATCTAGTCCTATTGGCAGACATCCATTTAAAATGTAGGCAACGGCATGAAAAAAGTGGTTTCTACTTTTACTTTTATACTTTAAGTAAATTTACAAGCCTGTACTTTGTTACTTTTACTTGAGTAAAGAAGTTTAATCAGTACTTCCACTTTTACCAGAGTATTTTTTAACATAAGTATCTGTACTTCTACTCAAGTACGGAAAGTGAGTACTTTTGCCATCTCTGGAAATGATGGAGGGCACTGGGCACTGGAGGAGAACAGAAAACATATATTGTAAAATAGTGATCCTCTTTGAGCCTCACAACAAATGTAATGGCAGACAGTGCAGGTAAGCGCAGCCTATCAATCACCCTTCTTTATTAAAAATAAGAAAAACAAAAACTTTGAAAAACTTCACAGATCTCTGTCTGGGAATAATTTCTCACTGCATCAGTCAGCATATAAACCACCCCACAGCCTTTTTTGTTTTGTTTTTCTTTGTTGTAAATGTAGTTCTCATTTTATTTTCTCTAAAGGCCTATAAAAAAAAATAACTATCTGTTCTGGTTTAAGAGATGCTGCACATATTCATTAAGTGGGGCTTTGCTTTGTAGACGTACCAGTTGTGTTTTTTATTTTTCATTATTTATTTTCAATAACTTTTGATAATCTGTCCCAGTCAATTATGGGAAATAGTAAAAAAAAAAATTGCTTGTGGCACAGAGGCAGAACTAAAAAGAAAAAAAAATCTTGCCAGGTTTTGTTCTTCTTGGTTTTCGGGGGCTTTTTTTTAGGCGTTCATTGGGCCTTGGGGAAACTCGGATCGGAGATTAAAAAGTCGGATGCCACCTCAAAAATTTTAAAAATACTTCTTTCACACTGTCATAATGGGGTATATTGTGCATAATCTTTTATAATATTCATGAATTCATGTGATTAATCTAAAAATAGCCAATTCTGACCCTTGAATTTAAGCTATAATATCGGATAGAATGGATATTATTACCTCTAGGAAAACATGCTTTCAGTTACCATTTCTTTTGTGCAGCAATATCAACAGGGTTATTCCTTAGAGTAAGCAGTTCCACTTAGATCCCTTGATGCATTATTGAATGCAGTACATTTGGTAACAGCTGCCTCCAACAAGGTAATAGAGTCCCAGAGGAAAACTTCTCCATACTTGCACATTTTATTGCATTCTGTCATCAGTCCACAGAGTGGTAGTATTGGGTTATAAGTAAGGCCAGAGCAGATTCTGTATGAAGTAGTACAGTCAAACTGGGGCCGGCTCTGACACACAAGTACTTACAAAGATAACTGGAGAGAATCTGAAATACTTCCAGGCACACACATGAAGAAACAAAACAATCTCCTCTGCCTCTGACAGCAGCAAGTGACACTTTACGATAACACTGGTCTGAGGGGAGGGAGAATGTTGACTTAACAAAGTGTCTGAGAATGAAAGGTGGAATGTCTCTCTCACTCACAAAAAAGGTCATAGTGGAGCAGCCAGAACAAGCCTGCCTCTGTCAGCCTTTCTCTGTCACGTCACATAAAAATTTAAGAACTTTTAGAATAAAAGGATAAGATTTTCTTTTAAAAATGGTCTTAACATTGTGAAAAACATCATGTGTAAATTACTAATCAACTTATAACCATGCACTGTATGTTTTTAAATTGTTAGTTCTTTTTTATTCTTTTTTTATTTTATATTCATTTGCTGTTTGTCATTAGTAAATCCTCCAATCTCAAAGCAATGATGTTACTATGTCTATATTACTGAAATCAAGTCTTTTATTTTGGTGTTCTCTCATTCCCTAAATTGTTTATAAATCTATTGAGCTATATTTAATATATATATATATATATTTTTTTTAATCAAGATGCAAGGCTACTTCTGACAACACCAGCAGAAGTTTCCTTAACTTTGGTCAAGTCAGCAAGTTAGTAGCTATTTACTGCAGACTGCATGTTGATAAAATTCAGCAACAGCGTCTATGTTTAGTTTTACATTCAGATTTTGTGGCTCTCGGGACAACATTTTTAGCCGGTGTTCACTCTCTGTTAGATTCAGCACCCAGAAGCTGTGATGACACAAGTTCAGCTTACTGCTTGTGTTCACCTTTAGTGAACACAAGCATACAGTCACTTCACTGGACGTTTCATTGTGGCTGGGTTTAGAATCGATAGCTTTTAGCATTATTTAAACCCCCCCCCCAAAGGGTCCTCTGGGTAAACACATGATTATGATCCTAGCTTACTTAAACGGCTGTATTTTGGCCTTTGCTCACATCTTTAAAAAATAAATTATTACCTTTTTAACTGAGATAAACAGTGCTTTAGGGCAGCAGTGTTAATATAATGTAATATCAAAGCCAGAGTTTGAGGATTTTACAGTAAGACTTTTCTCATGAAAATAAAAGCAAACAAAGCAATGTATTGAGATACTTGAAAATGTGTTTATTTAAACTCTATGAGCTATAACTTACAACCTGAAACCAAAACATTTTAGGTGATTATTTTACTTTGTTTTTTATTTTAAAGTACTAACTTACAATAAACATGTGTCATAACATCTCTGATTCAAATTAAATATTTAACTGGCTATACAGCAATTTTCTAAACATTTGATTAAATTATAATTTGTAAATGTTGAATTAATACATTTATCTTATTAGATTGTTTCCATCTTGTTGGTGAGGTAACAGGTTCAGGGGTGAAACAAAAACTCTCTCTATGGAACATTTTCAGTTTGCTTTGGAGAATCCTAAAGTTTTCCCAGGCCACATGAGACATATAATTGCTGCCCTGCTCGTTCTGAGCCCTGCCCAGCTCTATACTGAGCTCCCTCAAATAATGTGGCTTCTCACCCTGTGCCTAAAGCCAACTTCTGCCACCTTACAGAGAAAGGTCATTTTAGTCAAATGCATTGATTTCTCTATGAAATTGATAAATATCTACTTGTAGACATAGATTTGTCAATTAAGAGGTTAAGATTTTATTTCAGCAAATCCATCTTATTCTTTACAAAGCAAAAATAGCATTACTGTAGATAAGACTCGCATCTATACCCATCTCCTACTAACTCTTTTCCAGTTCGGACGCATGGTCTCAGACTTAGAGGAACAGACTCCTCCTCTTCAGACTCAGCTTTGAATTGCTCCAGTGCAAACTGAAGATCCTGGCAGAAGGAACCCAGATAATCTCCTCTTAAGTTTACTTCTTAAGATCCCTCCAATAAAAACAGCAAACAGGACCATTGACAAGAGGCAGCCCTGGCAGAATCTGGGAAGGCACATGTACAATGGATTCAGACTTCATGTCACACATGACAACATGAGAGGGAGTTTCCTGAGCGTTCCTCTGCTGGTGTTCCTAGCTCACTCTTACCAATTATTTCCTTTAACAGGGCTAAGAGGCAGCCCTGTTAAAGGTAAAGATAAAGGTAAGGTAACACAATTTTCACGAGACTGTATGTCCTGACGTATTAATTAGGACTTTACTCTTAACACTTTCTGCATTTCAGTTTAATCTCACAACAAAATCAGGTGTGATGATTATTGTTTTGGTTTAACAGCATATCTTTGGAAGCAGACCTTTAAGATCTGCATTTATAAGTACATATCCTCAAAACATATGGAATAAATTTAAAGAATTTTACTAAAAATCGAATCCTAGTGCTGGGCTTGGTTTTCTGCATGATGTTGTTTTTCTAAATTAGTAAAGGGACTCATGCATAGAATGAAAACCTCTATTACTTGATGCTCATCACCCAATATTATTAAGATCTTATTATAATAAATCATTATATGAATTGAAACATTAAAAAACTGCTTTGCAATGTTATGCTCTACTTTAATGACACATAGTTAAAATCAAATTGATCTTCTTTTTAACATTGTCAGATTAACGTATTTCATATCAACAACGAACAAAAACACCTTGTATTAATAACTCATTTTAAATCTAATTTCACTGTGGATGCAGGTGTTGGGATCTGGAGGTCTGTCCACCTT
>NW_015151160.1:160461-161711 GCF_000732505.1 Cyprinodon variegatus | reverse complement strand
AATTAGATATCCTGAAACATATTACATATCAAAATATACATATCAAAAATGTTTTAAGTCAATACCTGAGAGTAAATCCATAAACGTTTACAGTGAAATAAAAGGATTCTGTAAATGATGAAGACGTTTTTTTTTTGTAAGATACAGCTTTTGGCAGACGAAATAAGATATTTTCTGGGTAGCTGTAGTTGAGGTAGAAGCTGGGGATTCCAGATGTGGGATGGGAAACCTGCCTGTTGGGATCTGAATACAGGGACATCCCCCTGAAACCATGACACCACCAAGTTTACTGAAAACCAGAGAATTCTCCAGATGAATGAGAGGAGAGGATGTGTGCTTCTCGTTGTATGTGTATGTGCTCATTTGTGGGAAGAATGATGTGTTTTTTATACAAGTATTTTCAGTGTAAACAACAAACATCTGTGTGAAGAAAATGCCTGTGGTCTTCTTCCAGTCTGTCGATTTCTCATGCGCTACCTAGAGAAGAAATAAAACCCTCAGGATTATTGATGACGCCCTTAGGGAAGAGACTAAATGCTATTATTGGACACATGTCGTCATACCAGCCTGTGCACAGTATCAAAGAAAGCAACCAATGTAACGTATTATATTTTCCTAAAATTGTCTGTCTGATTATAAATCAGTGTGTTTATACAATAATCACGAGGTCAGAAGAAATTTACTTCATCCCTAATGATGTTTTTTTTCCAATTCAAAGTCTTGCTGACGGAGCCTTATGAGTCTCTGTCAAAAGCAATCAAGAATAGTTTGCAGCCTTTCAGTAAAGACTTACAGACTTTGTCATAATCTCCAGGGCATGGTGTAATTTAAATCTCCCTCCTCTGCCCATCACTATCAGTTCAGGGCATTGGTACTGGAGGTTAATGGTATTTCACAAACTTTCTTTTAATCCATTTTTCACTTTTTGAATCATGCACCAGTGAGTGTTTTTGCCACCTATCCATACCACCTAAGGGGGAAATCATGTCCTGGCATTTATCAATTAATTGCTCACACCTCCTGGGTGCTATCCTAAAATGCTAAGGTTTTTTTTTTTGCGAACAATTGATGCATGTCGTCTCAAATTTTCTCTTGATGGGAAAGAGTATTTACTGGCTGGCAAAGCTTTTACCAGCTCCTGAGATGCTGGCGACTCTGTGCAAGAATTGACTCAAGTAAAAGGAGCTAAAACTAGTAAAACATTTTCTAAGACCCACAGATTAAAAGAATAGTACACCCAAAACATGATT
>NW_015151160.1:148240-158678 GCF_000732505.1 Cyprinodon variegatus | reverse complement strand
TGTTTTTTTTAAAGTTTATATCTAAATGATGTTGTTTTCACCATTTATCAGGCTAAATATGATTCTGCTTTATTGTTAAGGATCAAATGATAAAAACTGAAACTCATGGAAAAGCATCAGGTCCAATGCTCTTTGAGTTAAACAAACTGTACATACGTTCTGTAGGTTGTTTCAGCAAAATCTCATGGCATGTCGTAAGTTTGTATGGATTGCTGCACAATTTTATCCAAAGTTCATTTTTGTGCATCTCAAATGGTAGAAACAAATTATGCCAAAAGTTTATTTATGAAAATTCAGGTGTCTAAAATACACATATTGTAAACACTGACCTATAGCAGGGCCAACACAAAACTGAATAATACACACTACCATCAGATTGGTAAATGGATCACTCCCAACTATGCAGAAGCAACACTTTGAATCGTAATTTTTCCTAATGTAAATCCTAAATGCATTGTTTAAAACACATGCATGTAACTTAATTGTTTTTTTAAACCATGCAGATGTTAACAAATTTGTAAAGACTATACTTTATGATGAGGTGACCTGTAAAAACCTGCCTGCCCTCTCTCTGATAGCTGCTCTGGGTGAGGGCATCAGTTGATGTTTAAAATGCAAATGTATTCAAACAAGCCTAGTATGAAGTGCAGTTTAGCTGTTTCTGCATTATTTATTGGAAATGTGAAAATATGATAGGGATGAGCAGTAGTGCAGGAAATATTGGATGGTGTCTACCCCTCTGAAGATTTTTTGCAGACCAATGTCTGATAATGTTACTAACGAGGTCAAGTCTTATTTGCACGTGAATGTTACATAGTTTAAGCTTAACTTGAATACTATAATACAGCTATAATACTATAATAACTGGTGCTGCAAATTAAACATCTGACATATGCTTTAAATCACAGCTGTCAGCAATTACTGCTCATTGCTGAGACAAATAGGAAATGCTGGGAAACAATATACATGATATCTCAGTGTGTTCCTACAGCCCTTGTCTCCACTCAGCATGACTGTCATCATGCAGTTTTTTTTACCAGGACAGCTTAAATGATGCAACATCTAGCTTCAGCATAGGAATTTAAAGGACTTGTATCATTACAATGATGTGTTTTCCCATCCAAATAAGGACCTCTCCACAAAACCTCTTAATTAAGTATGTAAGTCACTATCTCTTAACAACCCCTGCTAAGAGTACATATTCTAATAAAACTGACTTACATCAACAATCTTGTTTAGAATATGCTTAAGTGTAATCTTGCTTGTGATAGTTCCTTGTCTATTGGAAAAAGAGTGTAGGTGTCAAGCAAATACTTCGAAATTATTTTTGCTCTGATTTATACTAAAAGGTATATTCTTCAATATACGTCTGTCTAGTAAAATGCAGTTTATAAACAGAAGTATGAATCATTTTATTAAAGAAAATCTGGGTTCTCACATCACAAAATATTTCTTAGATTCAATCAACACCTCCCTCCTGCTCAAAAAGACAGAACAGCTAGTATTTGTCTTCCGAGGAACCTGAGGGAGGCCCAGCTTTTTTTTTTTTTAGTTCTAGACTGGTCTAGAAGCACCAGGCAGGCACCATATACAGTAGTAGTTCTCTACCTATAGTGAGACTCATCCCCTCAAGGTTCTGCAAAGTTCAGGAGCTTGGCAAACAGGTGACTGAAGGTGCAGCTGTTGGTGTACAAGAACAAGAGCAGAGGGGAACTGAACACAGCTTTGAAGTAAACTGGTGCTGATGGTACTGGAATCAGAGAATAATTTTCTCTCAAAAGGTCGGTGAGCAACCTGCAGGTGGTCCGGCATACACAGATGAAAGACCTTGTCCTGAAACAAGGCGAGAGTGGAGCTGAAGTCCACATAAAGGTTTGTTGACAAGATTCTTTGGGAATCCAGGTACTACAGGATGTAATACAAGGCCATATTTATTCCATCATTGAAATACCTTTTAACTCAGAATATGAAATGCTGGGGATCCAGAAGTTTGTTGGTGATGGATTTAACATAATGAGCTCAAAGAAATTCATTACTATACTGTAGATGTCAGGCCAACCGGTTGAAAGCCATTGAGTCCTGTTTTTTGGGGGGAAAGGGATAATGGTGGAGCTTTGAAGGCTGGAAGGAAATAATGTTAATTCTTTACAATTAATGCCATTTTTCAGCACAAGGTTCAAAGTTTGAAGATGACAGTGTGTGGGGTTTTGCACATTTTGAACAAAGCCAATCTAGTGTAAGATAGCATTAAAGGTTGTATTTAAGCGATCACCTTCAATGTTAGCATGAATGTTACAATTCCCAACTATAATGATGTTTTGTCATGAGCACTGACTATTGTGGTGTAGCAGTGATCCAAAGTTGTTCCCTCACTTGTTGGAAACTTGATCAATTGTTTGTATTTGGCAAGGTCTTACCTCAGGTTTCTTTTGTGAAAGTCACCAAGAACAATAACAGTCCCCACTTGTCAGCCTCACACTCTTGGGCCAGCAAGCAGTGTGCATCTTGCACACTGGTAAGGAGTGAACACCCATCATAATCAATGAAGCAAACTTAAGAAGGGAATAAAATAGCTTACAATTAATGATAGAAAAGAAAAGAGCAGTGCTGCTGAATTACTGTCTCTTCAGTACAATAGCTGCTGTAACTAAAACAGATACTTTAAGATTTCATGCTAAAATACTATTACTGGTGTTAAGTTTGTTAAATATTTGTTAATTAACATAACACTTTCCCCATGTATTAAATTATTTTGATGTTGGATGGGTTTTTTTTCTGGAATTCAGTTGAAACAAAAATCATTTATTTTACATGTTTACTATTCTGGCCAGGAACTGCATTGGCAGTAATATTTTCCTGGATACTTTTTAACTTTTTTTTTTTTTTTTTGTGATTGCTATATGGGGAAAAAGGTAAATCTTACCACCCACCCTCCAGGTCTACATGTTACCCCAAAGGATTAACCTCGTACATGCTAACATTTCAGACAGCTCAAACGACTAGAATAAGGGAGTTCAAACAGGCCCCAGAGTCCATACTGCCCAGAAGGAAACCCCTGAAATAAACATGTCTGGAGTCCCTCATGTAGCTCAACTGTGTTGTACCTTGTCAAGAGTATATCACATCAATGATGCTGAGTGAGTGGCGAGTAAAAGCAGAATCCCTATGGCAGCGCTGCTCCCAGGTACAAGTTGGAATCGTTCAAATGTGGAGTTTCTGGAATAACTTTTGTTAACTGGGTTTGAAACATCAACATGTCTATGCTTTAAGAAGAACAAAGGAGGGTATGACCTGTGTCTTATTTAGTTTATGCTTTCTTTCAAATCCATAAAGTGAATATGTTGCACAGTTTTGGACAAAATGATATTGGAATATTGAATTATATTTCTAAACATTTATTTTTCTTCTTTCGCATAAAAGCTTCTTATTAATAAGCCTAGAGGGTTCCTAAACAGATCAGGGCTAATTAATTTTGATTAAAAAAGCCTTCCAACTCTCAATAATTTTGTTTGGATGATATTTATTAAAACTTGCTCTTTTTCACTGCAACAAACAGAAAATAGAGCCATAACATTGTTGCCAAATGCGCCATGATTAATTTTAAGCAGAAATGTTCATGTCCATCTTGTGTGAGAAGTGAAGCCAATGTAGAAGTGGCTTGAACTGTAGTAACCTTTGAAGCTAATAAGCATTGGTTTGAAATTTCTCCCTGGTCCCAAATTTGATGTGTTAACCTCGCTCCCGAAATGGTAGCTTTTCCAAAAATCATTATGGTACTTTGGCTAAACTTTGTTCTTCTAAACAACTCTTGCCTCCAATGAAAAAAAAATCTTTGATCAAGAAGACTTTAGTTCACATTGTTGAAAAATCTCTCATAAAACTGGAAGTTTACTCTGAAGCCATTTGGTGTTTTTTTTTTTATTTTTCAATCAGTATACATTTGGACATTTTTTATCAATTTGTATATTTAACATAAATCAGTTAATATTAGATGTCAAAGCTTACCTGATAACAAGTCTTAGATTAAGATTGTTAGCTTTTTAATTTTATCCCTGCACTTACTGTACATGTCTGCTACTAAAGACAACAGAATAATTTAGGCTGAAAGCCAAATTTGATACTGTAAAACATAAAAATACAGCCTAAATGTTGGAGTCCTAGTGGTCATATCCATTTTATACATTCTCTAATTAGTCATGGCTAATTAATATGTTTCTTGACGTGATAAAACATTTCTCTGATAATAATATTATTCATTACTTCTTTCTATTGGTGGCTCAGGTAGTAGCACTGTTGCCTTGCAGCAATAAGTTTCTAAATTTGGTTCCTGCCCCAAGGTCTTTATGTATGGAGCTTGCATGTTCTCCCCATGCATGCGTGGGTTCTCTCTGGGTACTAGGGATTCCTCCTACCATCCAAAAACATAACTTTTAGGTTAATCGGCTTCTCTTAATGGTTCTTAGGTGTGAGTGTGTGTGTGCATTGTTGTTGCACACACATTGTTGTTGCTGTGCGATAGACTGGCGACCTGTCAAAGGTGTGTCCCTCCTTTATCCAACAGACTGCCAGAGATAGGTACCGGCCCTACTGCGACCCTGACAGGATAAGCTGGAGAAGATGGATGTCTTCTATGTTTTAAACATAATAAAAGAAAAACAGTAGAACATACAGTATAAAAACAGAAGTCTATAAAAAGTGGTTAAAATTTGCAGATAACATTTGCTAAGAATATATTCTAAAGAAGAAAACTTGGCAATTACAACAAAGGCTTGTCAAGTTTTAGAAGGAAAACTTTTCACTCTTAAACTCGATGAACTTTATAAAATGTGGCTGTTATAGATCAATATACAAGCATTTTATCAGGAGAAAAATTGTGGATTTGTAATATTCAGTGATGAAATACTCTGAGTGAGATGAGAAGATCAGCACATGGAACCGAGATGGTTGCAATCTAAAAAATAGAGCAAAAGGACTAAAAAAAAACTTTAATATTAAGGAAGAAGGAAAAATAGAGTTGAAACATATTAGGTATAGTTAAAATAATGCTGAAAAGCTTGTGTAAAGTACAGAGCAGGCAAGAAGGTGATGTATTACCAAAGAATAAGAGTAAATCAAAATACACATAGAGGTGAATATTATTAACTTTAAACTCAACTCAACTTGCTACATGTTTATCCAGGAAGAGTGGATTATGTGAAGCCAGTGACTCAATGCAATCAGCTGTGTTTTTTTGGATAGAAACCTTTTTAACCAGTCTGAATGGTTTGATTCAGTTGAATTTCTAAAAATAGACTTGGCTTGACTTGTTGTGAAATGGCACGGTGTAAATAAACTGATTTGAATGTATTAATTTTATTAATACAATAAAATACATGCAAATGATTAATTCAGCGAAAAAAAACACTATTGGCAGAAAATGAACAACTTTGAATGAACTCAATCACCTCGGCAAGGTGTAAACACTATGATAGAAATACATTTCCAAGGAGTAAGTCCCAATCCAACCTTATGAACCAGATTGAGTCCCAGTCAAAGGATTTTTTTAGATAACTGATATGAGGGCACAGGACTTACAGTAACTCAGGTCCTAATACCTGTTATGATTTTATGTCTGCAATAAAAAAAAATAAAAATAAAAGCTATACTGGTTCACTTAGAGTCAGAATTTTACTTAGCAATGTGTACGGCCAAATTGTACGCACTGCTTTTCCTCTGGAAACTTCGTTCAAAATTTCACAAGTTGGAAAAATTTATTTTTGCTGGTCAACGTGCCACATCATCCAATCAGAGAAGCTGATCTGTGAGCTGGCAGGAAAACAGACACAGCCCTGCTGATGTAGATCGTTGTGGTCACACCCCTGGAACAGTTAATAAATGCTCAAAATAAACTTAAATTTTGAAACATGCCAGCAAAAAAACATCACTTTTATTATTCTAGTGCTTACAGTTTGTACCACATACCTTAAAAAAGCTAACATCTACTTCCAGCTTCCACAAACAGCAGGGGAAAAACCCTCAAGAGGTGACCTGGCCTGAAGAAACTGCTGCTGGATTCCCAATGGCAGAGCACTGGTATGTGGGGATACGTGGGGGTCTGAGCAGCTTCGACAATGAAATAATATTTTAAGGCATTATCACAATCTTGATGAACAAACTCCACAGATGATGTTTGGAGGTGGACTTTCTGCCATAACAATATATTAAAACTACTTTTTACCCACTTATTACATCAAATATAGCTAAGCCGCTCTCTGTCATTGAACTGAGAAGCATGGATGCATTTGTACACACTTTATTGGAAGCGTTTCAGGAGCATCAAGATGCTCTTGAGGCGTGTCTGATCTGTGTAAAAGCATAAAAAATGAAGCAGCAGCTTCTTTTTTTCCTGCTCAAATCGTCGTGTGAACATATCATTACACTTTCTGATTGTTTTAATTTCACCTATGAATTATAATATGGTACCTATAAATGATCTCATATCTTCCTAAGAAATTTCCACCTCTAGTCAAGCACACATACTTCCCATAATCAGGACAAAAGTTTTGTTGTAACAAAGACAAAATGTTAGCTGCTTTCCGCCTCAAAATGCAGGAAATAGCATTTTAGGGAGTCGAAATTTCACTATCCTAAAGCTTAAAGATGTGAGAACCAAGGTGTACACCCTATAAAACATTCCTAGCTAAAGCCTGGTTTGAGTGATCTTTTTTTTTTTTTACAATTGTTGACTAAACTACACATGTGGAATATTTTCCTAGCAATCCCTTTTTTTTCATACTTGGCATTTTTCTCTTTGCATTTCCAGTTTATCTGGGTGATGTGACCTGCTTTGAACTGTGCTCACTCTGCTGCCCATGCTGTCCATGCAGGCATCAAAATCATCAATACTGTCAAAGACAAATTTTAGAATGGCCTGGTTAGTATTGATGGCAGACAGATCCTTATTGGAATATGCCTAATTTAAAAACACCTACAGTATAACAAATAAATTTAAAATGTACAAAGCTGTAGTCCTCAGGGATAAGGCTAAACAAAGTGGCTTTTGTCCGATTGATAAGAGACACATGCAGAGGAGTAAATCTCCATATATTCATCACCAGAAGAGATGATGATTAAATAACTAAAGAGAACCTGCAAAATAAGCAATTTACTAACATTTTAAAATTTGCAAATGACTGGGTCATTAAATTCGGCATCGAAAGGAGCTAAAATGGTACATTTATGTTTTTTTTTGGGCGGGTGCTAGGATGTAGTGTTTTATTATACAAACGGTGTCTTTCTGTTGTTATGATTTTACAAACATTATCTTTTTCAATTGTTTTTCCAACCTGTGGTTGCATCCCTGTTTGCTACAGTCAGCTATAATGTGTTGCATTTATGATGTTGGAAATGTAAATAAGATCAATAAATCATTTAACACAGATACACAGCACAATGCACACATTTTCCAGGTCTTCTGTTCTCACTGACATTGTTTTGACTGGCTTGATGCCATCCATTCAGTACCGTAAGGCAGGTGTAGTAAAACCTGACAGTTATTTGTCGATAAAGTATCTGATCCAGCTCTTAATGCGGGCATGTGGTGTTATCTGACTCTATGAGCACGATCTAACTGTCTCCCTGAATATGTGTGCGTCTCTGTGTCTGGGGTTGCAGGGTAACTGAAGCCGTGTTAGTGTGTGGCGTTCCTCAATCCCCGAGAGGAATTTGGCTCCATGTTATGGTTTTCATCACTCTTGTGCATTTAGATGCGTGTATGTGTATGGGTGTGTCTTGTTCAGGGATAACGCTCATTCCAACCCTGTTTTTCTTCTTGACCATGATTCATTTGTGTTTCACTGTAATAGATGCAGGATGTACATGGTAAATGGTACATGTCAACAGTCTGACTTATTCAGTGCAACAACTTTCTAGATATTCCTTTTAATCTGTGAGCTAACTTGTTTTTCCTTTAGAGCACTTATTTCTGACTTTTAACATTTTCCCTTGACCCCTCATACATTGCAAAATCACTGATAATGCCTCTGGATACTGTTATCTCTAATCCCTTGTGAAGCAAACAGTCTGCTTCCTAATATTTGATGATGTTAGTATGTCATGAAAAGAATGTCATGAGCCATTAATTTAAACATTAGATATGTGGGGTTTTAAGTCACCTTCAGTTAAATTGAAGCTGTTGAGCAATCAACAAAGAACTCTACTTGCTTTTAACATGGAGCTGGGTAAAATGTGGCAGAAAACTGTTACAGACCTATTAATTAAGTCCTTTCTACCTTTAAATAGCAAAAAAAAAAAAAAAAAAACTGAGAAAGTGTCTACAGCTCCAATTTACAGCACTGTCTGATTTAAACTAATATAATAATTGCATGATTTCACTTTTCAGCATGGTTTACCCTTAAGCCACATAGCTTAAGATACCGTTTTTATGATGTAAATGAACAAAGTGTGCTTTGCGTCATTTTTAGTTGATCAGGTTCCCACCGCAGCACCTGCCACTCAACCAGAGGAAAGCAGTCCCTACTCTGTAATAACACAGCCTAAAGCCGTAGCCAAGAAACTGTCATAAAGTCACCTAAATGACTAAAAGAAGGCACATACAAAATGAAATAGGAGAAAAAGCTATTTGGTTTTCTTCTGGCATTCCAAGTTATTTATTCTACTATTTGTCTTGTTAAACTTTTTATAACTTTGTAAAAACTGGTTAGTTTATCTCTACAACTAAGGGTTTTGTATTAAGATACAGCTTAAACACAAAGATAATTTTGACTTTCTGCAATTAATATTAAAGCATTTGCTAGTTAGATAAAAGATGTGTCATGGTTCATGAGCAAGTCAACTAAAAAGCTTGCATTTATTCTGCTGAATAAAAATGTTGTACTTAAATGGTAGAGAATTAGCACCCAGTGTGTATAGAAAAGTTTCATGGGCATTTTATTGTTTACCATTAAGCTCATTCTGCTACTTATTTCTGGTTAAACATTCTTTTTTGAGGTTTTATTGTCATTACACTGTTGTTACACAAGTACAGAGTAACGAAATTAACTCTCTGCATTTAACCCATCCCCTTGGAGAGCAGTGGGCTGCCATTGTGCGGCGCACGGACAGCAGTGTGGGGTCAAGGATCTTTTGCTCAGGGACCCAGAGTGGCAGTTTGTGGAAAATAAAGTCATGCATTTATTTACACTGGATAGTGATGGCTCTAAATATTTACAGTGTCACACCAAGGTAGTTACCCCTGCCAGAATTTGTATCCCCTCCCCGGGAGCGCACACAGAGTACGACCTGATTGTGTTCACTCCCCCAATTCCATAAGGGTAGGACAGCATAGAGAAATTTTAAGCCAATATAAAACACAAATATTGATTTAAGAACTAAATATGACATAGGATAAAAAAATATTCCTACTGGGTGTAGCCTAAAATATCTACACGTACACTCTATTTACTTTTTTATTTTTATTATAAGAATATGTTTAACAAGTTTTCAAAGAGATGAGAACATTTAGACACCGTGAAACAATGAGATAATTTTTATGAAACATGTTGAAACAAACAAGGAGCTGTTGGCTTTCAGAGAAAGAAGTTGAATACATTTCAAGTTTCACATTTAGTAAGTTGGAATTGAGGTGGAGTGAACTCAGTGCCTGCTCCCGGTGAGGGGATACAAATAATGCCGGGGATAACTACCTTGGCACGACACCGGTGATGGCCAAACATGCTGGTCCTGAACGCAGAGCAGGATTGACAGAGATGAATGCATCTGATAGTTTTCTCCCATTCTGACCGAGTCGCAGGGATTGGGCAGAGTTTTTAGAGGCTTGCAGGTCTCACAGATGTTTGCTTATTTTCGTTCCTTTTTCTGAATACATAAAAGATTGACCACTCTCAGGAAGGAAGAACTATTTCACTCAATATGACGAAAAGTGTTTCTGAACAGGATTAAAAATTATAGCTTTAAGTAGAGAAGAGGGCCGCTCATGCAGGAGAACATGTGACTCTTTTATGTCTTAATTTAACCCAGAGTTGGCGTCTTCTGCCACATCTCCAACTCTTCCTTCCACACTCTACTGAGCATTCTCTGCAAGATGCTCCCACAAATTCTTAGTGATCCCAAGAAAAATGTCTCACTCAGAGTTATGGCTGGTAAACATCTCTTTAAAATATTTTGATCATAAACAGGGGCATAAAGGATATATTTTGTTTTATAAAAAGAACAGTTCGATTTTTAATGTGTGTCATTATTTTGGTTCTCTTCAAGTTTTATCTCTGAGTTTTCATTGGTTTTTTGTTTCCATTTCAGTGTTCTAGCTATTTTTGATTGTATTTTAGTTCTTAGATATTTCTTTGCGCTCTTGTGAAAATCTCATTTTCCCCTAGCTCCCTTCTCGCCTCTGTTCACACCTGCCTCCAATCTGCTAATTAGCCTGGTCTTTGTTTCTCTC
>NW_015151160.1:144786-146684 GCF_000732505.1 Cyprinodon variegatus | reverse complement strand
GCTCTTGTGAAAATCTCATTTTCCCCTAGCTCCCTTCTCGCCTCTGTTCACACCTGCCTCCAATCTGCTAATTAGCCTGGTCTTTGTTTCTCTCTCCCATATATTCTCCTCCTGTTCAGTCACTCTTTTCTGGTTTGTCATCATTTCTTTGCCCCCTTGTTGTGAGTATTCCTGTTTCTCAGTTTTTGTGGATTTATGTTTTTGGATTTTTGCTTCTGTTACCCTTTTTGTTATTAAATCTTCAAGAAACCGTGTTCTTTTTTCATCTCGTTACAGGTGATGAAGCAGGCTGAAAATGTTTTGTCATTGTCTCCTTTCTATCTCTTCTTTCTTTCATCTTTTCTCTTTATTTTTTCTTTTTTCCTTTTTTCTTCTGTTTTTCATATTTACATTGCAGTGTCCATATAAACTGCAAAACTCCCTGCATAATTATAATAAAGCAATTTATATGCATGAAACAAGTGCAGCAGTGTGGCAATTGCCATACTGCTGCACTTGTGAAAGTAAAATCTGTTGGGCTTTTGGCATCAAGACAATTACTCTTATTGCCACATTGCAAGACAGAACACTGTATAAAAAAAAAAATAAAAAATAAAAACATCCATGGACCATACTTTGCCCTCAAAATCTTCTGCTCTAGTCCTTTCTGCCTTGCTCCAACCAAACCTCTCCCACATTCTACTGTTGTAGTCAAGATGTACCAACCCATACCAAAACATTACTGAGACCAAATATATAACAAATGGACATAGTATTATGTAATCTTATTCATGTAAAGAAATATCTGAAAGATGTAAATGAGATCTTGGATCTCAATGAGATTAGTTGTACAATTTGGATTTGTCTTTTAAGTTTGGTTTCAAATTCATATAAAAACTATAATGCTGGGTTGTTCTCAATGATAAAAAAAAAAACAATCATACTAAATTTCTTGGGTTTTTCTTACTGAAAAAGTTCATGTTTGCAAACCTGAGCTTTAAAGTCACAATACACCTTTCATTTCAGAGAGAAAGAATGGGTAAAGTAAAGGATCAGTACCAGCTAATTTATATAATAAAATATTGACATTTCAGTAAGATATTTTTTACATTGTGGTGGAGCATGACGGTGCAGTGGCTGCTGCTTTCCATGAACTGACAGAGGGGATCTGCAACTGAATTGACAGGAAAAGAAGTGTGGGATGTGGAATTTGGGTTTTAGCCTTTCTAAACAACTTTGTTGATTATAAACTCTTATAAACTCGTTGTAATCTATTTATAATAGAGTGACACCTTGTCCAGGGTTCAACCTGAATACTGATAACTACTGTAAATATAATTTCCACTTTTTGGGTTGGGCCTAGCCCTTCAAAATAAGATCTTCACATATGGATACACAAATTTCAGCTTACTCACATTAATATCTAGGCTCTTGATAAGGACAGGTGGTGGCTTCATCAGACACGACAACGACCAGGACTACAGCAAGGAGGTGGAGCAGCTGGTGGGCTGGTGCAGAGACAACAGCCTGATCCTGAATGTGGAGAAAACAAAGGAGATTATTGTTGACTTAAGGAAAAATCAGCCTAACCACGCTCCACTGCTCATCAACAGCTTAGCTGTAAAGGTGGACAGCAGCATCAAATTCCCGGAGGTGCACATCACAAACACCCTCAACTGGCATGTAAACACCACCTCACTGGTGAAAAGGGCACAAAAGCGCATGTACTTCCTGCAAAGGATGAGGAGAGCCCACCTGGCCCCACCCATCCTCACCACCTTCTACAGAGACACCATAGAGAGCCTTCTGACCAGCTGTCTCACTGTATGGTGTGGAGGCTGCAGCATCTCAGGCTGGAATAAAGGTGAGAAGAGTAGTGAGAACTGCAGAGAAGATCCTCGGGGCTCCTTTCCCTCCAT
>NW_015151160.1:141545-142846 GCF_000732505.1 Cyprinodon variegatus | reverse complement strand
GTATGGTGTGGAGGCTGCAGCATCTCAGGCTGGAATAAAGGTGAGAAGAGTAGTGAGAACTGCAGAGAAGATCCTCGGGGCTCCTTTCCCTCCATAAAAGACATTTCGTCCCAGTCCTGCATGTCCAAAGCCCGTACGTTATCAAGAATCTGCTGGACCTGGTGGGGAAGAAAAACTCTTCTTCCCCAACGCCATCAGACAGCTGAATGTTGAAAAAACTCTAAATCATGTCACAGACTCGGAATCAAACTGATTATATCAATGCAGTTTTTTTTAAGTTGATATATTGTAAAACTGAAACTGATAGCACTGTGAGAGCCACACTTTGGTTGGACAACAAAATATATGTTGCAATTTAAGAATCAGGAGTTTTCAAAAGAACTCTTTTTAAGTCGCTTATTGTACTGCCATTAGTTTATTTGACATCATTACTCTCATGCTTCCAGGATGTCTTGCATACCTGTCCAGTTTGAATTTGGCCCTCTGCCCATAGCCAGTTAAAATAGACTTTAGACGCCATGGTCTTGACCAATTCTAATCCAATATTTTCATCCGCAAAGATAAAGAGATTTATTGATGTATGAACATTCAGGTCATGCTTTTACATTGGCCCACTGCCACCTGATCTTCCTTGTGGTTTTAAAAGAATATTAATGCTGATGTATACTCCTTCTAACAGTGTTTCTGCTTTCTTTGCAGAATTCCATTGCCCTGATAGGTTTATAACATCTCTAATTAGCAGAGCCTTTCTTTTCAGTATTCACCAAAAGGTTTCTTTATGTGAATACTGCACCAATGAACAGAAGTGCAAGAAATCAGCATAGCCTTAAATTGAGACACTTGGTTTTCAGTTTTTATATATCCTATATTATTTACTGTTCTTAAACCTGGTGGATCATAAGGTTACTCGTAACACATGGAAACTTTATAAATCCCCTTTCATCTTAGTCTCACATGACCTATCTGAAATGTGTCACACAGAAGCAGAGTTGACCCTGACAGCCAGTGTGGCCCCCTTTGTTGTGGTCATCGTTGACAAATCAAAGTTTTCTGTTAAGTCTGAGGTCTGCAAAGTCTAGGCCATCACCAAGGTTCTTCTCTCACAGGATTAAGATAGCAAACGGGACTCATTATTTTAAAAAATGGATGGTGTGTTAATCCAGGAGCCTCCGTGTGATCTTGTGACCACAGTCTTGGGCTTGGGGTAACAGGCCACCAAGCAGCTCCCTATTAAAATAAGTTTAACCCTATGACCCCTTAAGCAAGCTGCTACTTGCCTTTGATACACAGTGCACCTGGCT
>NW_015151160.1:137693-139749 GCF_000732505.1 Cyprinodon variegatus | reverse complement strand
ACTGGTACAACATGCATGTCTCTTTTCTAATTCAGTTCAGTTTAAAAAATAATAAGTAAATTGAAAAGGAAAATTAAATATTGTAACTCCTAGGGTTCTTTTCAGTTGTCGCTAACTTATAAAAATAAAAAAAAGCACCTTTCTGCCTACTGTTGTAAGGATTTTGATTAGACCAACAGATGAATATACTTGGATCTAAACCATTCTATAATACAGTAGCCCTGTGTATATGTTTAGGGCTATTGCCTTGCAGCGAATTGTTCCTTAAGCCCAGTCCCAAGTCTTTTTCAGGCCTGAACAGGCTTTCCTTGTGAAACTCTAAACTTTATGTACAAACATGCGTGCTGTTTGCAAAAGTTTAACAAATTTTGCACTGTTTAAATTATGAGATAAATAAATGTTTAGTTAAACTGTTTTTACCAGGCTTAAAGTAGTGATAATGATCATAAGTGATAAACAAATTATAGGTTTTCAAATTAATCCTTTTCAAATGCTTTCTATTTATTTTAATAAAATATTAAGGTTTATTAAACAACTATTACCTATATGGAGAACCTTTAACATGCGCCCTTTTGTATTTCCTAGCTGAGTACAATGATTAAAAATATCATATAGTGTAAGCTGACTTTAAGCTAGCTATCCTGACTTGTTTTAAAAATCGTTTGATACAAATTGTACAGTGCACAGATGGCTACTTGCAGTCGGTGTTCAGTCAGACCTTCTGATCGCTGACTGCCATCTCTGACCATGTTCATTCTCTGTTGGTAAGTGGTTAAAAGAACTGTTCAATTCACCTTTTTAATTCTTACAACTGACATCACAACATGCAGACAACATCTTTGACCCACAGGGGACCAGAGAATGTACTCAATAGGATCGCAGCTAGATTTTAATTCTGTGATTTCAGCTGCAAGGAATTAGATCTATTAGATCTATCATGTATTCAGCTACCACAGTATACATGTCAGATTAAATAATACTACTTATACTTCAGCGAAAGTATCAAGGTGTTACTTGGTATGTCTCGTACCATGTCCGTTGGTTATGCTGTTCTTTTTACATCTCTTTGCTGGTGATTAAGCAGATTAAAGATGTTTTATCGTTATCTCCCTTTTATCTCCTCTTTCTTTCATCTTTTCTCCTTTTTTGTTCTGTTTTTCCTTTCCTGTTCTACTTACATTGCAGTGTCCATATAATCTATAATACTCCCTGCATAATTATAATTAAGCTATTTATATGCATAAATCAAGCGGAACACTATGGCAATAGTTGTACTGTTCCACTTGTGAAAGTAAAATCTTTTGGGCTCTTTTTGGCATCAAGATAATTGCTCTGTTCGAAAAACCTTGGACGCGTCCTTAGAAGACCAGATTCGAAGGCCGATGACGTCATAGTGCGGCGCCGAGGTCTGGTCGGATTCCAAGAGTCCTCGTTATGCGGTCTTAAAATGCGTCCTTCTTTTTGCCCGGTTAAAAGGACGGGTCTGATGTATCCTCGGTATTCTTGGATATCCCAGGATTCATTGCGAGACCAAGCAAGCTGTGATCAGAGTAAAGGTTACTTGGCACCGAACAGTGGTGAAAATTGGAAGTTCAGTTTAATATAATACAAGTCTGTGAATAGGTCCGTCTGAGATTAATGAAAATAGTTGTTTTAATGGTTATTGAGTCAGATATGTGGCGGTAATGTTTGATTTATCTAAAGGTTTTTATCTGTTACGGTGTAAATGGGTTTGGCTGGAGTTTAAGGACAGATTCTAATATATCTGCAGGGTGGGGAATATAAACCTGACAGGATTTTTATCTTTTTATTGCTGTTTTGCACAATATGCTTAACTAAGTATTTTTTGTTGTTGAATATTATTGTCATGATTGGTTACAGAGTAAACCCAATATGCAGAACACACACGGAGGCTGATGAAAAGTTTAACAAGGTTTATTGATTACACAAGCACAAGAATATTGCACTGGAACTGGTACGGGTCTGGGGGCAGGTTCACTGGAGTCTGCAGGGATGACAGTTCAGTTAGCACATGGACTGATGAGTTATGAGTCTT
>NW_015151160.1:109950-136473 GCF_000732505.1 Cyprinodon variegatus | reverse complement strand
AATTATTCTTATTGTCAAATTGCCAGACAGGACACTGTAAGAAAAAAAACATAAAAATTCCCTTGATTGCACATGTGCATGAGGTTTAGGTAGATCGGCTCATAGACACTAGTATAGTGTATGCTCAACCTCACTACCAGCACTACTTGGATAGCACCTACAGTATTATGGTGACCGTTGCGGCTTAAGTGTCCTTACTGATTTGAGGCATTCAGATTGAGCCATGGAGCAGATATAAGCTGACAAGATCCAATGGTTTGCTGTTATTTATGAGTGACAACGGAAATATGGATAGAAATGAAGTAGATTCAATTTGACCTCCAGAGGTCATTGGCAAGATCTACAAGAGCTCTTCATCATAACACATTTTACTGCTGCCCTTTAGTTGTGTGTTTGTGTTCATGTATGGAAAAAAAGCGGAATCATGGAGTGAGCATAAAATCGAGAACATGTATCACAGTAATGGAAAAGGATATTTCAAGATATAGCTAAAAATATCTTCTGAGTACCACATGTTATTTGGACTAATCTGTTTGTTTTGCTGTTTTTTGTTGTTGTTGTGCTTTATTGTTTTGGTCTGAGTGTGGAAGGGAGTTGGTCCAGTTGTGTGGTACAACCTAATTCTTTCTCCCGCCCCTGGCCTTGGTTTCCCTCACTTCCAAGTGTGACTGCAATTTGCGCGCTGTCTTCAGGTTCAAATTTATGATCTCTCCCGGCTTTGCCGAACAAAAGAATGGTTTGAAGGGAAAGGGATCCATTGGGCCCCATCAAACACTGTTCTTCTCAGCACCACCTAATTGATGCCAGATCTTTTCAGGGGCCAATCCTAAATGGATCTGAGAGTAGGAGGATCTCTGCAAAGGAACATACTCTATATGGTCTTGATGGAGAATTAAGCATTGGCATAGAGTGTATATCCTTTCCCCTCAGTACTGGGCCTGCAGTGCGGAGGCGAACACATAATGTATGTGAGAGAGTACATGTGCTTGAGTGTGCGCAAGAGTTTTCTCACAAGTGTCAGTGCCTCACTGTAGCGTGAGTAAGTAGGGTGTTGACCCCATCTATCCCTGGAGAGCATATGGATGCAATCACGCGCAGTGAGAGCTGGAGAAAAATTCGAAGAGCTCGAATAAAACACAAGAAAGAAGAAATTACAGAAAGGGAGAGGGGGGAGAAGAGAGAAGCAATAAATTGCCGTCTGGCTTGTATATCTGGAAGACAGAAAATCACCCTAATTCCTTGTTCGTCCATCTCTTTATGGATTTGCCAGTGGAGGGTTTTGGCTAAGTCATGCTGTGATGGTTTCCTTGCCGACCTTTGTTAAGAAAGCAGGGGATGATTGTGGTCGCTTTGATTCTATTTTCTTTTGACATGTGGCCAGTAGCTAATTAGCAGGAAAATAGCACAAAAGTTTCCTTTTTATATACTAGGAAACAATAACTTACTGAGGTCTGGTGTGCCACATGCATGAAGGGTTTTTGAGGATTTTTGTTTTCCCACTAAGTTGAGTCTGATTGATGCTGTATTTTTTTATGTATACAGAAAGATGTTGACAGTTTTATTTTAATAATCAGATTTAGGTGAAGTATCTGTATACTGTGAAATTAAAAGTTACTTAAAATTAGCATGGCTCAATGCTTTATAATTGAACCTTACTGTTTATTGCAAGTGTAAACCGCCTACTGTATATAATGGTATGCTTTTAGAGCCAACTTTTGTACAGACACCTAGTATGAACCCTTGCCCATGTGTAATGCAGTTGTTGCAGGGATCCATTATTGTTAAAATTAGAATTTTTGGTATAGTATTTCTGTAGAATTCATGTTTTTTAACCTGAATCACATTTTTAAGATATCAAAGTTTGTGAATATCCTAAATATAATATGCAAAGATTCACCATAAACTTACAATAGGCACATTTACATTCCTAAGGTTTTACCTATAAAAACTGCAAGTAAGTACTGAAGTAAGGAAGGAAGGGAAGTAAGGATGTAAGTAAAGATGACAGAAAAAAAAGACAAGAATTGAATGAAGGATGGAGGGGTAGGGGTTTTACAGAGCAAGTAAAGAAAGGAATTGAGTAAAGACAATCAATGGATATGAAAATGACAGGGAGAAAGCAAATTAAGGGAGAAAGCAAATTAAGGACTGGAAACCACACATTTTCCATACATGCATAAACTGTGCTATGAGGCAGTTTTACCAAGGAATGCATAACTGAGTACCTGAAATACGGCTGTATAATGTCAGTAAAAAAGACGTTAAAGATATGTTAAGGCTGTTTCATTATGTATAGCCTATACAATAACATGAAAGAAGACTGTTTAAGATGCACGCTTTGCAGGGAGGTTAGACCTTAAAAGAAGCAAAATATGATGTAGAATAAAACAAGGGCACAATCAGCAGGGATAGCCATAGATTCAAGAGAATTGTGAAAGTTTACACTATATACACAGAGATAACAATAACATGGACTTTAACTATTCTATAAAACCCTTTGTGTTAAACCATTCCTGTTTTAAAGGTAGCAGAATCCAAGCTGCCCCAAGGTCTGCTGTGAAAGTCCCCAAGTCATTAATTATTATAGGTGTTAGTCCACAGTTGTTTGTCAAGTCTTAACTCAACTAAGCCATCTACCAAGAAACTTTAGAGCACTCCATGCTTGCCTCTGGTGACAAGCTTGATGCTGATTACATTTTCCTGTAAGACTTGGCATCTCTCCAAATCGCCAAAACTAGATGCTCTAGTAACCATGGTATCCATGGGCTTAATTAGCCAACAAGAGAATTCATAGAATATTGTCAAGAAGCAGATGAAAGACCCCTGATAACATCATGCAGACCTGCTAAAAGTTGTTAGTCTTCAGCTTCAGCTGGCCTTTCCCAACAGTGCCACAAGTTGATGACGTCCATTCCAATTTGCATTGATGCTGTAATTCATGTAAATTACACCCCCAGCTAAGTAGCGCAACACCATTTCTGATATTTCTGTATTGCATTCTTTCCAATTAGACTACAGTAGGTAGCTTTAACATTTTCCGAGAGACCAAATTTTATAACTGTCCTTGTAATAATTTAGTTTAGTATAAAATTCAACTTTTGAATTCAAATGGAAAAAATATTTACAGTTTGGTCACTTTGAATTCTTTTTTTTTATATTCATGAAACGGCAATTGGTATCTAGTGTGCAAATGTTTTAAAGTACAATGACTGTAATGTTCTGAGTCATGTTAAATTTATTTTGTGTTTAATGCTCATTGCCCAAAGCTCTCCTAACTTTTAACAAATCGTAATTGCAAACATCCACTCTACCTGACTTGTTACTGATGCAGCGGCTGACATTCTAAAGGTGCAATGTTGTTCATTTAGTGTGATAAAGATCTCGTCTCTGTAAGAATCAATTACTTTCATGTTAACTCTGCTAATGGCATGTGGACTTTGGAAGTACTTACAAAAGCTGCCTGACTCACTCATTCATCTTAGAATGAGGATTCACAATTTGAAATTAGAGAAAGAGAGATGTCAGTTAAGTGCTCACCAGAGATACCTTAATAGGTATATCAGTGTAAAGCTGTTTAAACTTTGACAAACCTAGTGTAAAACGACCGTGACAGAGCAAAAGCCTTTAATATTTTTTCTTTCACAAATAAGGATTTACCTTATTTTTAGCCTTCAATTTTTTACTTAATCTGAACCAGATCCTGTGAAAGAACAAGCTGTAATAACCAGTAGGATCCAATAAAAAGTGACTTGTTTTTAGGCTATTTGTATGTCAGACTCTGAAGGGAAAAAAGTCAATGCTGCTAATTAGCGTTCCAAAGGCAGAGTTTGCTGTGCGCTGATTACTCTGAACTAAGTGCCAAGGGATTTGGGTGGACTTGCCTCACAGACTCAGAAGGCAGAGGAGTTATTAATTAGGGAGTCGCGTGTGTGTGTTTGTCTTTGAAAGTTTGCATGCTTGCTTGCATATGTGGTTTTGTGAGAGCCTTCCATGTACCATTATTTTGCCTAAGCCTTTTTGTTAGAGAAACCACTCCCAATAAATGCTGCATTATGCCTGGCCTTACTTCTCTTGCATGCTGATTCATTGCAAACGTTTACCCGCTGGAAACGGTGGGGTCAAGCTGAATGCTCTCCAAAGCAGTGCACAGGAGGGGTGATGTGTTTATATATGTGATTATCGCTCTGACCTTTCACCCTACACTGATGTATTCGTAATGCAAACAAAAGGAGGCACCCTACAGACTTTGTGGTACTTCATGTTGCACATCTCACAAGCAGAGAGGGTTAGGGCTCGACGTCACTTAAAGCACCCTGCCACTTTGGAGGTCACATGTTTCCCATTGAGAACAGTTTACCTCCATCGGGACATATTTCCGAAAGCCTTTGATTCAAGCCAGAGACAAACGAGGGTCTCTTTCTTTTTCCTCCATCCTGAAATGATTTCCATGGGCAAGAATTTTGTGCTTTTCTGGGCCAAATACTACTATAGCTTTGCAAAGAAGTTGCAATGAAGGTTGTTTTTACCCTTCATTTTAAGTAATGGACCCTGAAAGTCTGACATGGGAAGGCATAGTATTGGCAATGAGAGGAGGCATGTTTGCTTTACAGAGTGGGTTGAGTTTACATATTTATTCCCGCTTGGTAAAAACGATCCTGCTTTTAAATAAGGATCATATTTCACAAGCAGCTTCACACTACCATCTGTCTGCCCAATTGAATTTGACAAGCCTTAAACAACCAGAGCTTTGACAGATTTGGTAATGATTCCATCTAGAGATACCATTTTTCAGGTGTACACTTTTTCATTATGAACTGCTCATTTAATTTTGATTTTGATCATTTTACGACATAGCTATTTGCTGCAGACCAGCTGTATTAGGAAGTCATAGTTGTTCACCCTCCTGCCATATTGAACACACAGTAATTTGAGAGGTATGAGCCCCAGGTGGACTTTTTTATCAGACATTGTATCACATTGGTTGTATGATTTCTTCTGCCAATAAAATAAATTGCATACCTACCAGAGAAATCTGGCTAAAGATACAGACAGCCCTCACAGTTTTTATTCTTAACAATAAATGTTTTTATTGTTAAGAATATGTTTTTATTGCATTTTTGAGTCAGTAATGGTTGGAAATGGCTTTCGTGAAAGAAAAAACCCTTAATTTTAATGCCTTTAAGTGACATTCTAAATGCATTTCTGACCTAATTTAGTTGGTAAAATCTGACAAAAAAATCTTAAGTTTTATTCCAACATATATTTTAAAAGGTACAATGTATAATAGTGACGAGTCCATTTACTGACATAAATAAGAAAAGGAATTTACTGATAGAATGTCAAAACTGGTTTGAGTCGATAGAAAGACAACATTAACTCAGATAACCACTCTTTAAAACTTAGGTATGCAGGAGCATCTCTTAAGGCACAACACATTAAACCTTGAGGTGGATGGGCTATGGCAGCATAAAGGCGCCCCCCCTTTTAGTGAAGAACAGGAAACTGAAGAAACATTTAGTACAGTTTAACCAAAATTGGACAACAGAAAATGGGAAAAAATGTTGCCTGGTCTGATGAGTCTCGATTTCTGTTGTGACATTTGGGTGGTAGGTTCAGAATTTGGTGTAAACATGAAAGCATGGATCCATGCTGCTTGTATCAATGGTTCAGGCTGCTGGTGGTGGTGTAATGGTGTGCAGGATATATTCTTGCACACTTTGGGCCCCTTTGTACTAAATGGGCATTGCATCAATACTACAACCTACCTAAGTATTGTTGCTGACCATGCCTACCCTTTAAGACTCACAGTGTAGTCATCCTTTGATGTCTATTTCCAGCTGTATATGGTGCCATGTCATAAAGTGCAAATCATCTCAAACTGGTGTCTTGAACTTGACAATGTACAATTTTACTCAAATGGCCTCCATAGTCACCAAATCTCAATCCAATAGAGCATCTTTGGGATGTGGTGGAATGGGAGATCCGCATCATGGTGTGCTGCCAACAAATCTGCAGCATCTGTGTGATGCTATAATGTCAATATGTATAAAACTGCCTGAGTGGTTAGTGCATAACATACGATAAACAGTTCTGTGTGCTCAGACTTAAAATCACAGGTTTCCTTCAATTTTTTTTTCCCAGGTAAAAGAAGAGGATTTTGATATGATTTGATATGACCTGAAAGTTTGGTTTTAGCCAGTAGTAACAAATTAAATAGCATCAGATCTCATGAGAAACCTGATTAACTTATGCTTTTGTCTTACTACTGTTATGGTACATCCAGACCAAAGGCCTTCTGGGCATCAGAGCATTTGATTTAAATGGAAAGTCTATATTGGACTGCATCAAGCAGTGTCAAGAAATCCATCAGAGACGTCAGAGGATCTGGAGAAACTCATCCAAGCTTTGGAGTTTTAGATTCATGAGCTTGACGGAGAGCATCAACCAATCCATGCAGGAGTTTCCTGGGAGACAGACACAACACGCAAGCTGTGATCTCTGCTTCTGAAGAGCTGTCAGCATATGAAAAATAATAAACAGGCTAAACTCTGCTGGTTTTTAAAAGACAGAAGAGTTAATATTTTTGTACGTACAGGAAAAAGAGTGCAAACTCTGATCATTATAAGCTACTCCCCTTAAAGGTTTTCTTATCTAACTATGGCGAAACGATAAATGTAGCAACTACAATAACGAAAAATGTTAAAACCTGCTGATGAAATAGATTTAATTTTATATTATATGGTACTTGCAGTTTTTGCCACAAATCTAAAACCTGCTTTATGTTCACTTTCAGCCCTAAACAGCAGCAGAAAATCCCTGACCGCCTGGCCAACTTTAGAGAGCATTCTCTGGGGACTCCCAGTGCTGTCTGCTCCTGGTATGTGGTGCTGTCTGCTCCTGGCGTTTCGAACAAGAAGAGAATATTTTAGTAGGATCCTAATTCTGATGAAGTGACAGCACAGATGATGTTTTGAGGTGGACTTTCGCGTACAAAGCATTTTTTTAACACTTTTTTTCCTACTCATTCAAGCAACTAATGCCAAGTTGCTCTCTTGCTTGCAACAACATAACAGAACAGCTCAACAACTGGATCTCCGAGCATCAAAAGCATCTTGACCAGCGTTTGACCCAGTGTCTACAGTACCTTTTGGAGTTTAAGCCTTTTGGACGCCTACAATGCATTTGGTCTGAACACATCAAAACTCATTCAAAACCAAAATTTGAATTTTAACAAAACAGATGTGATAGCACCAGCTGCATGTACATCCTCCTGCACTGCCATGTTTATTTTGGTTTGGCTCTCGCCTCAGCTGCTCCTGCTTTTGTCATGGCTGTCCGTCCTATCTTAAATCAAAATACTGCAGTGAACAAACCAGGAGAAGATGTAGTCTTGTGTGTTTGTGAATGCAAGACTGCTGTGAAAATCAGCTTGTAGGCAAGGTTATATGTGTGTTACTCACAATAGTGGCCATAAAAGGAATATGAAGCTCTACGAAACAGAGGTAGAGGTAATAATGAAAACTGTTATAAAAAAAAAAAAAAACAATCATGATAATAATGAATATTATCTATGGAGGATTTAAGTACATATAAGTATCTCAGCGTTTTACAAATTAAAGTCAGAAATACTATAAAGGTTTGAAAAACATTGAATTATAAAATATTGAGTATTAATTATAAAACCTCCAGAAATTGACTTTACCAGCTCCTTTCATACTTCCATTTGATAGTCTAGTCCTAGAAAAAGCCAGGATTAGTTTTACAGCAGTAAGAATAAGCTCTAGACAACCACATTTACAGTACCTTCGTCCGCTTCTCAGAATACCCCCTTGATCCAAAATACTGCAAACCAAATTAGGCCTATAATTAGAACATAACCTTGTATGGTAGCTGTAAAGGAAAATTGAGGGAGAAAAATCCCTCTTGCCTCAAGTTAGAGATGGACACTAAAATACAGACTATTTCTACATTGTGTGCTATTGAGCCAACGCTTACTATGTGTTTACAATGACTGCAACAATTTTTATATATACCAGTTGGCACCTTGGTTTAAAATGGGCTTAATATTGATGCACTGTGCCCACAATCAGTTACAGATGTATAAGGAGTATTTACTGTTCATTGTTTGCTCATAGGCATATTATCACATGATGAGATACAAAAAACTTTTGTGTTTGTATTTCTATTGAGCTCATTTTGCACATGTACACACATTTACCTGGTTTGTAGATAAGTTTTGTGTGTGCTAGTAAGTCTGCCCATGTTTTATATACTCAAACATTTTGAAAATCTGGCCCTTAGAAGTTATTCTACAGTGGATGGGATCACTGCATGAAAAAAGACTTTCTTGTTTATGTCCTGCCACACTAAGACATATTAATAGAAATACTTGATTATGCGGAAGCCTAACTTTGGTGTTGTTTGGATTATTGTCAAGATGTTGGAAATATGTTGCAGTCTTTCGAATGTTCAGAATATGGAAGCTTACACAGGAAGAGAAAAAAGAAAACGGAGGGGATTAATATTACAAAGAACTCATGAGACAGCTATTATTGACATACAGGCTTTGTATTTATGAATAGGTAAGATTTTTGTAGGGAGTCACACATTGCATTGTTGTTCATGACAACCTGCAAAAGACTTTGGAGTGGAATCCGACTGAAGTTTATATTTTCTGAAAGTGATTTTTTTGTGAACATGGAACAAAGGTCCAAGTGCTTTGATGACTGTTTATTTTAAAGAACATCAAAATACAGGAACATAGTACAATCTCAAGGGGCATAAAATTACCTTATCTCCTTAAACCTATATAATACATGGAGGTATGTGTGTGTGCTGGGAAAGGCTTGAATGGTCAAAGATCTCCAAATGGTGCAACATCAGGACATGGCATGTCTCCCATCAGAAGATAAAGGTAAGAAAAACAAACAGTGAGAAAGAAAGATGAGGAAGAAACCCTAAGAGCATTACTGGGTAGGGGGAGGAATAATAGTTTTTTCTGGTTGTTTATTTGAACAAGGTACAGAAGAAAAGAGGGTCACTGTGAGATTTAGGTGCTGGTAATAGAGTCAAGATGTAGTCAAAGCTTCCCTGCTGGCTCGGGTCACTTTGCCTCAGTAAGACCCCAAGAAATGAAATCAGAGGAAAGTCTTTGTCTATTCACCCAGAAACACGAGAGAGGGATCACCTGCCACAATGCATTATTGTGAATACTTTGTTTAGTATGTAGTTTAAACGGATATACTATATTAATGTAATAAGAGAACTTTTAAAAAGGTTTTATTGTAAACAAATTTTCACCTCAAGAATCCACAAAATATGTGTACCAGTTGCACACTTCCTGATTTTTTGAACAGTATTTTTTATATTTATATATGATTCACGGTGCATAGAAAGTCAACTATGAATATTTTGTATGGAAGACAGTTAGTCATTTTAATATTCAGTCAAAGTAATTGAAATCCAGAAAAAAATATTCCGTACAAAACATTGTATGTAAAAAATAAAAAAAAATGTTTTTGTGGTTTATTGAAATTAGTTTCTTACAAAGTAAAACAATGATTTGCTAATTTGCTGAATCTGCAGACGTTGATCAAACAGAGTCAAGTAAAGCAAAGATGACTTATCAGAAGAGACCAGGTTACACAGTAAAGCAAGCGTTCAAAAATGTTTCCAAAATCACAGTCAAAAGATTAAGCTTTCTTTTTTTCTTTAAAGAATTGCATCCTTGCATAACTTGCTATGGCATACTCTTTGTGTGTTACTCGGAAGCAGCCAGCATGTTGTATGACAGGGTCCCGGTAAACATAGTAACATTAGCTAACAGCTAATGTGGCTGTTCTTTTCATTCCTTTGCAATCTAGAGAAGGGCTTGACATAATGTGCTTTGCATAGTTGGAAAAGAAAATTGTTTTAACACATTATTGTGTGAGAAAGTCAACTTCAAAATGTCATATGTGCAGTCAGTTCATCAGAATTGTGATCCTACTTTAATATTCTGTTCTTGTTTGGACCAATAGACCCTCCGCATGCCGGCAGGTCACAGTGCTGATGCTGCCCAAGCTGTTGCTGATTTCCCGCTGTCAAAAGTTGAATAGAAAGCGTTTTTGTTTTTAAAGGTTTGTTGTAAAAACTGCAAGTACCAGAATATAAAATCCAATATTTTTTGCCAAAAGAAGGAAAGCAATTAGAAGAGTTTTATCTAATCAATAATTTAAAGGCATGAGCGACTGAATGAGAACATTGATGAAGCCCCCTGGCTTTAAACTGGTTGAACAGAGATGATACTAAGAAGGAGGCCAGCTGGACCTCTGTGACGAACAAGCATAGAGCAAACAGGGAGAGAAAAAACCTCCTTTGGGACGAAATCTCTGACACAACATGACTGTCTTCTGCCGGACCAATGCTCTGTGAGATCACCATACCCCGTCAGACCAGCATATCTATAGTCAATACGCATGAGCAACATGTCAGATTTGCGTTTATCCCTTTAGTTTTGTATGACTTTAAACTAACTCAACGGGCGTGTATCTCTTTAGTCATTTACAAAAAAAACAAAAAACATTTTAGGTCGCCATACGCTTAAAAAAACAAAACACAAAAAAGTAAGTAATGAAAGAGTTTTTTGTACATGACTAAAGGGATACACGCACATTGAGGTAGTTTAAAGTCTATTTTTTATACAAAACTAAAGGGATAAACTAAATTGATAAACAGGGTTAAACTTAAGTGATAAACTAGGGATAAACGGGTATTGACTATGGGTATGCTGGTCTGACTGGGTATGCTCTTCTGACAAAACACCAGCTGGGGATGCCTTGTGAAAGCAGTTTGAGTCCAGGAATTACTTAAACAGGGGCAAGCACCGGCATGGAGAAGGAGCTAGATGAGCTTGCAAGGATGGTGGAGAAGGGGATGGAGGAAGGTTGAATCAGGGTCATCAAATTCTGTCTGACGTGCAATCCAACTCAGATACTTGTTGGTGGCAGATTGGGTTCTTGATTGAAGTCTTTTAAGCAGGACTGATGCTGATTTTGCTTGCAGCATTTTTTTTTTTATTTGTCGTTGCATTGTTGTTCAATTTATTTTTTTGTGGGTTGTAGGTTTTTTCTTTTATTTTTTAGTGAATCCAGCATTTCTTGTTCCTTGCATTTTTCTGTTGCCTTCATTTTTTTTTTTTGTATTTGCATGTGTTGGATGAATTTCACCTGTTTGCAGCTCGTTTTTTTTTTGTTTGCAACATTTTGTCTTTTGTACTTGGGTGTTTTTGGAGTTTGCATTACACATTTTTTTGTAGCTCGTTTCATCGTTTACTGCCCGTTCCCACCTGTTGGCCACTGTATGGTTCCTAAGAAAAACTGCCTCAGAAGGGGGTTGGTTTTCTTTTTATAGTTTTGCTTCTTGTTAGTGTCAGGTCTAAGCACCTAAAACATAATACATACATACATACAGGGAAAGAAAGAAGGCACAGAGACAATTAATTTAGTTACTCGTAAGGAAAATAGGAAGGAGACTGCAGAGTTTGCAATCTCCAGCCCACTATGCAGTCTTCAGCTTTCTCTTTGCTATTTATTGAAGAAAAGGGGATGTCCCTAATTACATCAGCTGAGGTTTAACTAAAGGGAAAAGGGGAAACAAAAGGATCTTACTTTAAACCTCAGCACATATGTTAAAACAAAGCATGTGTTTGTGTGACAATTGAATTGTTCCAAGAACACATGTTTAGATGAAACATGTGATAGAGGCTGTTCAGGCCTCTTTTACAACCCAGCATGTGATAGAGGATGTTCAGGCCTCCTTCACAACCCGTCCGTTGCATGACCTTTATCTGGAAAAAATCTTAAGTAAGAGTTAATGAATCACACATTATACATTATAATAGTTCATTAGAACACAACCCATCAAACACAAACGGAGTAAAGATAAAATATTTCTAACAGTTAGCTAGAACAGCGGTCCCCAACCACCGGGCCATTTGGTACCGGGCCGCACAGAAAAAAGTATATATATATATATATATATATATATTAATTATCGACATCAGAGTCTGAGTGATGTTTTATTTTGAAAAATATAAAAAAAATTGCGGTATTCTCTCCCAATTACATCAGTCAGTGCATCTGTGCCTCTTGACACAGGTTAATTCAGTTCAAGACTCATCCTATGTATAACGTCCTATCTTTGTGAAGCAGGATTTTCTGCGGTTACAGCGACCAAAACAAAGCTACAGAGCAGACTGGACATCAGGAGCACACTTCGTCTGTCATTTTCTCCGATTACGACATGGTACAGCGCTGAACACACTTTACTAAATATCACCTCCAAATTAATTTGGCATCTTGTCACAGTAATGTAATGTAATGCTGACTGGGACACTGGCATAAACCTATATAAGCAGCTTCAGAGAAGCAACCAAAGAGTTAGGTTGGTCATGAACATGACATTCAAATGAACGAAGTTGGCCTGGCAAAACTCCAAGTTAACGGCAGAAGTTGGTTTTACACAGCTAACCTATTAAACAAAGAAAAATGCTGTGGAGGAATGATACACCAAGTAGTACTAACACAAAGTGCCACTGGTTCACTCTCCCTGCTGCTGTACGAATTAGTGGTAATCCATACTGAGCTCTGATAGTGATTTTTGGCCACTCACTGACTGTACAAATCAGGCTGCAATTCACTAAAGCTGAGAGTCAGGAGTAGGGTGACCAGATCTAAAAAAAAAAAAAATATGGGACTACTACTACTGTATCTTCAAAAACTTCTATGAATCACATATCTCAGATTGTAATCTATGCTCATTTAGATTAAGAGCAGTTGAAGAAGTTCAGCGTTTTCATCTTGTATTGCTAATAGTAGTAATCTAAATGTCCAGCTTAAAGGAATAATTTGAGTATGGTTACACTGTTAGATCCAGGTTCTGACTTCTGATTAAATGGGGAGTTCATTGAAGGTATTTTTCTGGACAGGAGCGATGAATAGACTATGAACAGACTCTTTTTTTAACTGCATTATTAGGTACTTAGTTTCTTTAATAGTTTGTTATGGTTTACTCTTCTACCTTTACATGCTCTTCTTTAATAAGGTCAAGATATCTCACAGCTAACTCAGTGAAAGACCTTCAGCTTAAATTGTGCATTTGTTTAACATAATCACCTTTATACCTAATTTAATTTTGAAAATCTAAAATGCCCAATTTTAAGTTCCCATTTTTGCACTAAATTTGAAATATTATTTTGTTAAAAGGGGGACATTTTCTCAGAACTGCCTAGTACTTATTATGCATCACAATATTTCTTTCTATTACTGTACTTCACCTTTGATATCCCACACATTGGATTGATGGGCTGAGACAACTGCATCCATAAACACCTCTCATTATAAAATGCCAGGATGGTTGGACTGTTGGCTTTATTTGTGTGTTAGTGTGTTTCCCATTCTGCTCAGCACATTAGCTTCCGCTATGTTCACTCCTCTTTTGCTTGGTGCTCATCTTGTGTTTTGATCTCAACTTAATGCATTATTTATTAGATGTTAAAGGATCTATTGCAGACTGTAAGTAGTGGTGTGTTGTATTTGCTTAATGAACGGCGTTAGCAAAGATCAAAGCTGGATTTATGACAGTTGAAGGGGAGGGGTCGATGAAAAGATTTGGCTTGTCGGATCTAATTGCTGCTTTGAAAGAAGGAGTCTCATGAACTTGGATTTTGAAGAGTTCATACTTGGATTCACACTCAGAGAGGGTTTTAATGGTCTTTCCTCACATTGTTTCTTCTCACACAATTAGCTAGATTTATTGCCAATTAAACGGCTGATTAAACCTGTATCTTTCATTCTGAAACTGTGCCTTAACTTATCTAACATTATCTAATGTTATTTTATCTAACATTAAAACAAATTCTGCCTTTTAATTGTGACACTTGATGGTAAATTTGTAAAGGATTCGTTTTGTTAACTGATTAATCTATTAGCATAAAATATCTTGTTCTGTAAATTGTATTTCCCCATATTTTAATTTTCAAGACTCTGTACCTGCACATTTAAAGATGTTGAATTATAATCTGCCTTCTTTGACTATACAACACGAAGAATCATGTGATCCTCCAACAGAAGTTAGAAAGCATGACCTCATTATGGGAAAAATTCAGTAGCAGGAGAAAGTTTTCCCCGGATTTAACACTGGAGGTGTCTGTCTGTATGGCGCCTGTAAAGCTAGCTGGCTACAGTTAGCCTCTCCTCTTTCTTCTCTCCACAGATCATTAGCAGCCATGATCCGACCCTTTGAAGTCAATGAGGTCTGCTATGTCTGTCATAGCCATGCAAATCCAGGGGACAACCCCGGCCACCTGTTCTCAGAAACATCTGTCCACAGACTGAGGTTTTGCACAGCTGCCTTGCTCAACTGTAATCCTCAAAAGGGCTGAAGCATGGTTGGAAGGCTATTTTTAGTGGTTTTTATACTGGTGCAGAGCTTACATGCACCATAATAAAATGTTTTGTTTTTTCAATTTGGAACTCAAACTCACAAATATTGCCAAAATAAATATTAATTTTATTGTTTGGATAATTATCATTGATGATGTGTGAGTTTATTACATCTTAATATTATCTGCCTGTTGGGTGTCAGAACTGTAGTTTATCTAATTAGGCCAGTTCCTCAGTCCAGCTATATACAGTTATAATCTTCATTTTGTATGTGGCAAAGATTTGAGAATGGAATGAGAGCGGGGTCCTTCAGGTAAGAACAAAGTATAATAATTTGATAAAGCTGAAGCTATGGATGTCTCCTCATCTGTAAATGTGTATGATGTAAAATGTAATGATGTAGCAGACTGGAATTGTATAAAATGCTTCTTTCAATCTGATAATCGTGGCAACTTCCCGAAAAGTGAGCCTGGTTGGTGAGCAGCTGCCTTCTGTACCTCTAAGCAATTCTCTGATCTGAGTAAGATTTCAATTTCTATCAAAATCTGTTGCCATCATGGTTATTTAATGCATATAAGCTATGACGTATTATTTAAAGAGTTTGTCCCGAGTGATCACTTTTCAGGAAAACGAACCGGAGAGAGAAAGGTTCAAGGTGTAGTTACAGAATCTATATTTTGATCAGAATCATTAAGAGTAGTTATGATTTAGGAATTTGTTCTTTCAGATGTAAACTGAGAAGACTGTTCTTTAACAGAGTAAAAAAAAAGTACTGAAATATTTTGTCCACCAGTTTCAGATGTTGTTTTCCTTACAAGTGTAAGTTCATATCTAAAATTATTGCTTGTGTTAGGATTTATTAAGCAATGCAACTCTTTCCACATGGCTTGGAAATTCACCTCTGAATCAGGCAGAACTTTCATCTTATAATTTGCTTTTGAGTTAAGAATTTCTTTTACCTCTAGGTTTCTCAAGCTTTCAAAAGTTTACATGTCAGTGATGATTTTACTTCTTATAGAGACATTTGTTTAGGTTTCGGTCAATGCCTAATGATTACCAATTTGGATTATAAATTCAATGCTTCATATGGTTTAAATATCCACATTTCCTGGTAAATTAAGTTAATAATTGTTAACTGATCATCTGAATTGTTAATTATAATCATTAAAGCTTGATAGCCATTAATCTGATTAATCTAAAACATCTTAGTGTTATGAATTACCTTTGAAAAGAATAATGCATTACTAAATAGAAATACCAATTAAAGTTATTAAAAAAATACTTATAATCAAACTGGTATAATTTCAAAGCATCCGACATGCAGGAATCAAGTAAAATACAACTTTGGAGATGATGTGAATAAAGGATTAGTGTTATAGCATAGTAAAAAGCTCATAAAAATGTATTAAGCATGATATAGGCCCTTAATCATAATAAAGACACAAAAGAAATTTCCAAAAATAAGCAAAATATGGAGATTTTATATTTGTCTCTGTCTTATCAAGTGGCAAACTCAAACCCTCCTTGGATTTTTTTTTTTTTTTTTGGCACACTGGTTTATACACAGAACAATACTGTGCTGGAATTTGAATTCCAACATCAGGGATGCATTATTCAGCAAAGGCTTTTGCAAGAGAAAACAAATGCCACAGTGATAATTCCCCCAACTGTATAATTACACTGCATGTGCATGCAGAGTATTTTAATGGTGCCAGTAATCTGGCATAATTAACAAAACCAATACCCATAGGGGGTGCTTAACTACTGACCTAGCAGTATGTATGTTACGAGGCACCTACTAATAACAACATACTTCAAGAAATAAGATACTCAAAACTACTTTGTTACTTTACAGTACAATATACTAGAAGAAAAGAAAATAAATTGTGCAGATGTTAATCAGCAATCACTCAAACAAAAAAATCAGCATATGCTAATGTACCTGTATCTTCCAAAGGCTCTGTGAAAAGAGCTTGGTTTAGAATAAGGCTATATAGAGTCTCTGAAACATTAGCAGCTGTGCAGTCTTTGTCTTTGTTGGAAGACTGAGATCAGTGAAGTGTGTTCGGGTAGATGTGGATGGGAAGCAGACCTGCTGATCCAGGTGTTGAAGGCTGGTTGGCAGTGTGACAGCTGGGGGGAAGAAAAATGCATGCTTTAATGCACAATGTGCTCTACTAATATATGCAGACTCCAGGAAAGCACACAAGGTATATCCAAACAAATGAAAAGGAGCTCCACAACATATTTTCTCGACCTGATGTATGGAGCATAATCCTGCAATTATATCAACTACTCGTTTGGAAAGGCACAAGATAGGAAACTCATATTCAGTGCTGGGCCATGATTGGTAGAGCAACACTGCACAAGCAATCTTACATTTATGGTTCCAGCATACTTTGATTATTTTTTTCAGAAAGATGCTATTTCAAAAAAATCTATTCAAAGTTATCTTGAATTATCAAAATCTTAGTTGCTCTCCATGTTACTTCCATACAGAACCATGTTGAAAATTAGTGGGATAAATGGTATACTTCAAAGCCACAGCACTTGCACTATGGTTACCACGGTCAGAAGCATGGTGTAGTAATACATACTGTGTGTGTATAAGGACCCGAAAATGGCACCTGCTAAGAGACACGCTTAAGATGTGGACTTCCAACTCAAGGCTATCAGTCACACAGTAGAACATAGGAATAGAGCAGCTGCGAGAAAATTGGACTTCAATGAATCAATGGTACGGAAATGGAGGAATCAAGAAGATGACCTGGGCCTTATTGTCCAGTGAGCCTTAAATATGAAAAAAGTATGAAAACAAAACATTAATTGAAATTGCGCCTTATAATCCAGTGTGCCCTATAGAAGGGGAAATACAGTAGGCAAACAATTCCTTTAAAGTTCTGGGAAAAACTCATTGCAAGTTATTGCATTTGTTGGATTGCAGCTGCTAAGGACCTACCCAGTTATTAGGTTTAATAATCACTTTTTCACATAGGGCTATGTAGATTTGTTTTTATTGTTTCATTGTATAACAGAGACTTTCATTAAAAGCTGCATTTTGTTTTCAATTGTGCAGTCTTTGATTAAAATCTACATAGGTTTGATGTTCTGAAACATTAAAGTCTGGCAAACTTGCAAAGAAATAAGAAACCAGGACAAGGGGAAAAAGTTCTTCACACCACTTTGACCTTGAGCCTTAGAAATGTGCACAGGCTAATCATTTTGTCAAAAGGTTATCCCTCTGCTTTATAATTTTGGGTCTTTTAAGACACTGTTTTTATATTTTACTCATTTTTATTGGGCATCCAGTATGTAATTATCTATTTATTATAATAATTATATTTGATTAAAATCAATAAATATTCTAATGAAGTTATTGGAATCTGTATGCAAACCATTCATTTACACAGTTTGCAGTCATTTGCAAAATTAATTAAAGATCTGTAGGAGATCAGTTTATACAACCCAATGCATTTTGTAAAATGATTTTTGGGAGATAAGGAAGTTTTTATTGTCACATCGTTTTATCCACCAAGCATGCTGGTGTACAGCAGATTTGGAAAAGATTATTCTTTGTTGGTTTTTACTTGTTTGGCCTTTTATTGAAATTTTACAAATCAGATATAAGTTTCACAAATCCCAGACGTTGTTTAAAAGAGTATACTATTTCTGTAGAATAATATTATCTTGGTTTCAGGAGTCTAAGTACTGTAGATTTTGGACTGGATCAGTTGGTCTTGATGCAAAAAAAACATAAAAAATAAAGCAATTATTAAATTCTCACAAATAAAGTAAAGATTCCCCAAATCTCAACATGGATTTAAAATGTTCTATCAATCTACAATATAATCTATGTTATAAGACTCTACTTAGTGGCGTTTTTAAAGTGTAGTGGATTAAAGATGCCTGAGGTAGTGAGAAAAGAGGTGGAATAGACAACTTCATCACATGCCTTTATTAAATTGAATGACCAACTGAGGCCTGGTGCTCAAGGCTAAAGTTAGCCTATCTTTGCTAATGGACAGCAGAGGAAGTAGGCAATCCAGTGGTGACCACCCAATGCCTGCTAGTAGCTAGCTTCTCAAAGTTAACACAGATACATAGAATACTCTCCTTCTCAGTTACCAGCCCTGGCTTCTCATTTGCCAGCACCAGCTGGTCACTTACCGGTAGCGGTCAGTTCAGTAGCTGGAAATGGAATGAATATATGAATATAAATATATTTATATTCATAAATACATGAATAGAAACTCTTGTGCAGAAAAGGGATGTGCTGCTGTGTGCACAATTGTCTGAATTTTTACACTGAAGAACACAGGAGGAACATGTTTGACAATTCATGTTTATCTGTCTACCACAAAAATCTCCAAAGCTCTCGGTTTCCTTTATGCAGAATTTCCAAGCCTCCCGGAAGTTCCAGAGTCTCCTTGATATAGACATTTGTTCATTAAATTATCCCGAATTTTAGACCAGGCGAGGTGGTGTTTTTATAATGCGAGTGTAAGCGTGCAGACAATACAATAATTCGTGCACCATGTGATGATTAGAACTACTTTGATTGTGCAGGCACAACAAGATAAAGGGGGTGCGGGGAGGAGGTTGCTAGTGAAACCTCGAGCTTTCCAGGCCAATTGTTTTCAGAGAGCGCACTGATTGGATTAATCAGAAAAATAAGCCAATAATTTTCGGTTTACTCTCTGACAGTCACCTAGTTACCACTCAAAGCTGAAATAAACATCAGGACCGTAAACAAGGTCATATGTTTTATTAATTTTCAGTAATGAAAGGGTAATACTTAAAACCATTCGGTTAAAATGACCATCTTGCTTTTCCTTATTACTTAAGATAACACATTTTATATTGAGGTACAGTAATTCTCTTCTTTGACTAAAACTTCCTGACCTTCAAGATGTAAATACTTTGTGATAAATTGTTCACTGTGCACTCATTGTCCAGTGTTTCATTACAGCCTAGTTAGCAGACTGTAATTTAATACAGTTCACTCTCCACACATGTATGACCACAAATGCATTGTTCAGTTTACTTTAATGTTTCATTTCCAATTAAAGAGAAAGTCACAGAGCAATGCTTTTCACAATTATATGTCTTAATGATCTCATGAGATGGCTCCAAACTCATTACACTTCTCATTTTAGACTTACTCTTAATTAACATACAGTATTATATGTCCACTGAATTCCGATTGTGTCCAAGTCTAGTGAGATATTATAAAAGATTTTGAAATTCATCGGTTCTGATTGCACAGCTCACGCCTCCAAGGCAACCAGCATGATGAAATTAATCTTTTGTGAGGTCATCTATTACTATGTAGCCTAATTGCAGATAAACAAAAGGTTTTTCATTTGGATCATTACACTACTCAGTTGCTATGACTTTTGAAAAACCCTCACAAGGCTGCTGGTAACAGTTAAAGAAACATCAGCATTCTTCTAATCAATCCCTCAAAAAAAGTCAACAGTGATTTGTCTGCAACCATTTTGCCTGTCAGAGATGTTTAACTTCCTAACAAATAATAGCACTTGTACTCTGGGTAAACAACCATTACTAGCCTGTTTATTTGGAGGGAGGGGCTCACTGTGGATCTGACCTGGTTTATAAATGACAACTCTCAACAAAAAATGAAGAAATGAGGGAGAGGGGGGAGGGGGAGCTGGTTGGAGAAAAGAAGAGACTAGAGAGGAAGACCCAATTTATTTTGAGTAATTGGCTCCACTTGAGCAAACACCCCTTGTTTGCCCAGTGGCTGTCTCATTGCAAGTCTATTCTAACAGCAAAAATACCAACCCAATGTTCAGCTACATGCATGAAACTGTGAAATCTGGAATTAAGACACTTTCTGTAATTCCTGAAAACAGCTTTCCAAAAACCATTCTGCACCTTTGAATGTATCTGGCACTTAAATTCAGCACCTTTGGATAACTCAGTTCAAATAAATGGTGGTTGATATGATATGGCATAGTTTGTTCAGGTCAATATTTTTAGAATATTACAGAAAATATAAGAGAATTACATGGACATGCAATGTTTGTTTTTAAAAGCTAATATGTCTAACGGACCTATAGAATGTTTTTTTTTTGTTTGTTTTGTTTTTTTTTTTTTTTACGACAAGAAACTGACTAAATTAGGAAATAAAACAGCTTGACTGGCTCCAAGAAGGGCATCAACAGAGGACCAAACCTGCTCCCAACCAGATTAGCTCTGGGGAGAATGTTACTACAGAGACAGAAGCAGAGGTTGACTAAACTCTCTTCCTGAAAAGGAAAACTCAAGAGTTTAGAAAATTAAGAGATTTCAGTAAACCTGCTTTGTGAAACAGACTAGAGTCCTGCACGAGTCGAGTTTTACCAACCCGCACCTGTCCGAACCCGTTAGGATGACTACCGAACCCGACCCATCACCCGCGGATATCTTCAATTCAAATCCGAACCCGACAGGACCCGTTGATATTTAACCCGCAACCCGACCCATTAACACATCAAGTAATAGGCTATAGTACGCTGCGCTGCAGAACAGCGCCATTAACACTGCAGCAGACGTGTATGCACTGACTGTGGCCTTTTTGGAGGGAAGCCCAGTGCCTAATTAATATAACATTTCTGATGTCCATAACAACACAGACGCATAAAAAAAAAAATCAACAACTACCCGCCCGCACTAAAAAAATATCCCCCCGACCCATTTATTTTTATTTATGTATTTTTCACCCGCAAAAGAGCATTTTAGCGGGTGACCCGTCGTGGACCCGCGGGTACTCGACCCGTTGCAGGACTCTAAAACAGACCACTGGAGTTGCTTTGAGCTTTTTACAGATCCTGGAACACTGGAGTCTAAGCTTTTCCGTGATGTTAAACTTGTAAATATTGAAGAAGATATAATCAAATAAAAATAAAATAAATTAACTTTTATTGATCTCACACTGGAGAAATTTACCTCTGCATTTAACCCATCCCCTTGTGGAGCAGTGGGCTGCCATTGTGGGGCGCCTGTGGAGCTGTGTGGGGTTAATGGTGTTGCTCAGTGACCCAGAAGGGAGGCTGTGGGGATCGAACCGTGTACTTGCAACCTTCTTAGAGCACAAGTGCACTGCGCTAACCACTAGGCAAACACTGGACATTTAAATGTTTTCTCTGTCTCTCAAAAGTAACTTGAGGGAAAAAAAGAGGCTTCGAGGTTTTTTTAGGAATCCCTCTGGAAACTAGTTGGATGGTAACAAAAGCTGTTAATCTGATTAACTTTGCAGACATTGATTGTATGATTGGAACTTTAATGGTTTCAAGGAAGTTTGGAGTGCTGTTTTCATACCTAATTTCAGTGGGTGTGTTGGGGTGTGGGCTCCTTGTTAACTGTATGCAGTGAGTCCCAGAGGGACCTTGTTTCTATTTATCATTCCATGTTTCTATGTTTGGAGTGGTTACCTGCTATGGCTTTATTTTATCATGTGTTGGATTTACCTGTTCTGGATGTGTTTGGGTGTGCATTACTTGTGAATTGTATTCTTTTAGTGAGTGCAAGTGAGTCCCAGAGGGCTCATTTTTTCTTCCCCACACCTGTTTTTATATCTGTGTTGTGTGGTTTCTTTCTCTTGCTTGCCCCTTCTTTGTGGTGTGAGATTAAGCAAATCTGGTTGGCATCCTTTCGCTGTTGTTCTTTTGTCTTGGTTGAGAGTCCTTGTTTGATACCTTTAATTTGTTTTTGGGCTTTTCCGGTGATCATTTTGAGGACGCCAAACTTGGCATCAGAACTGGGTAGTACCTAATTACTTTTACTCAGTTACATTTATACTGAGACACTTTTGCCAAAAAATATTCCTTTTAGGTGTAGTTTCACTGCACCATAATGTTACCTTTACATGAGTAACATCTTAATAAAGTATCACTACTCTAACTTAAGTCAAATGCTTGGGTACGGAACATTAAATTGATCACCATTCCAGTCTAAGTCCATCACTGCACCCACATTTCCAAGCCTTATTGATATCTTCTAGCTATATTAAAGAGCCTATTTAATGCGTGTATTAATGCCATCCAAAAGCAACTCCAGGCATATATATATAATGAAGTCTTGCTTCTCAGAGGACAAAATATTAATTTCTCATTAAATATAACTTTTTTCTTGTGTTATTTTTCTAAACCAGTATAAAGATGCTTGGTTTCACTGTGAACCTTTGAAATTAATGGGATTAGCTTTCAAAACTGCTTGTATGGAAAATTTACTCTATCATGAGCACCAACAAGCACATATAGGCTGCAAAAAATTCATATGCACTCAATAAAGAAAATGAGGTAATCCTGTATTGTTATGTTACAAGAACTTAGCCAGTTCAACATCAAGTTAGAGTTGAGCTTGAACATCACAAAGTCTGATTAACTTACCGGTGTCGCATGTCTATCAGATTGTTTTGCACCGTGTTTAAGGACTGAAGATTTTCTGAATCCACTTTGGTATTGGCCAAGGTTCTTAAAGCTTTAAGGGATTAAAGTGCAAGTCACAAAGGAACACATTCTCATGTGTTGTTTCGGAGCTCTCATCTAGAAATTGCAGCAATTTCTGCAGAATGCATTCCTTGTTAGGTAGATTTAAAGTTGTTTTTGGATTACCACATCCTCTGGATGTGTTCCTAACTTCCCCACTCACGATGAGTCATAGTAAAGGGAGAAATCAGAATGACTTGCTTTACTCAAGACCAGATCCTGAGGGAAAGCAGGAGAGAACCACAAAGAATTAAAGACAAAAAAGAAAGCAAGTGATTCCAGAATCTAAAGCGCCGTACAATTAATGATTGAGTAAAAGATGGGAAATTTGATTAAATTAGCAACATGCTTTTTAAAAAACAAATATCTAAGTTTAATTCTTCCTGAAAATTAAAGTTAGTCTTTGCCTCTCAGAGCTACACAAATAAACCACGTCTGCTCCAGCACCTAAGCCAGCATGGCTATAAATCATAACCAGCCCCATTTTGTCCTTGCTGTCATTCAAAGTCATGTTCTTAGATGAAACTCACATGAGAATGAATCTTTTCATGCTGTTTACCACCCTGTAAATCTGTTTTACTGCTCTAACGTCTCTTGCTTTGCGTATTACTTTAAAGTTAATAGGCCTGCTGTAATATTAGTTACAGGTCTATGAAAACATGCTCCTCTTTACCCAGACAAAAAGTGTGTGAATGAACAGAGCCTCACTATTATTCTTGGACAAGGCACTGACTGTTAACCCTTTTTTTTAAAGCTCAATTAGAATGGGCTTTGAAAACAGCAAGAGGAAGGTTCCTAGAGGGGATTCTAAGTTTAACTGAACTCATTATATTGGTAGAAACATTAATGTAAGGATTATGTAATTTTTTATGGTAGTTAAATGTAGGAATACATCGATGGAATAAATTTTTAATTAAGAAATGCATTGTTTGTATCTGATTTGTATGCATGCAAATATGAGCATCATCAGAAAATTCACACACCAATCCTTTTATTCTTTTAGGGATTCCTTTTGGTAGAAATTAAAGAAGGTTTAGCATCACTTCTTGTGAGCTGGAAAAAAATAAAATCTTGATAGTTAGACAAAGGGATTTTTACGCTTGGCAGAGGATGATCAGCCACATGGTTTATTAAGTAGCGAGGGCAAGAAGAGCCTTACTGCTGAGAGTTTACCTTTAGTATGGAGGATAAAGCTCAGCCTCTGAGCTCAGTGCGCTCAAAGACAAATTTCTGCAAAAGCACAGATGGAAGATCAGTTTGTCAGAGCTTAGCATGCAGTACTGATGTTCTGTCAGACACCTGGACTGTTCGGGATTATTTTTATGCTGCCGCTGCTGCCATTATCCATCTTTGGTCATGCAGCATGAGCATCGTTGCATGCCAGTTTTGCATCAGGATCAAACGGGATGCAGCAGCACGGCTGATATTGCTTAGCAGATTACAGCACAAAGATGAATTTTAAATGTCTGGCTAATTTTTATTTAGTCTTGTCTCATCTTGTTGACTAAAACTCACATCCATAACTCTCAGGTTTTCGTCAACAAAGGTCCATGTTTAGCTCATCAGTTCTTGATAACTTCATGAAAAAGAAATTATTTCGTCATTTTCATCGTTGACAAAATTACACTGTTTGGGGGCCTTTTACTAGGGTCCATTTGGTCTCTGTATAAGTGGGTCAAGAGTTTGGTCCATATTGCCAATATTCTAAATTTTATTGATTATTCTAGGCACAGCCAAGACCTGGACAGGGTCTGGTTTGGGAACCATCGGATTGCATCCGTGTTTTTTGCTTATCGTGGTTCTACAGGCTCCCTCATGCCAAGCCTTACAGAATGCACTGGGGTGGGTTGCAGATGAATGTTAATGATAATTACCAGTATGATAATTATCTCCTCCAAGTCGAGGACATGTTTCTCGACGGTAGACTCAAAAATCCTAGAGAACCACTGCTCCACAACTACTTTTCTGTAAAACACATAGAATAAGAAGCTGCATATTTGCCCAGTTCAACCTTAATGGAAAATAAGACTCTTGGGCTTGCAAGATTGGAGACGCCATATTCTTTACAAAAAATATCATGGATTGCTGTTTTTAAACACTGCAAAGTAATACAGAAATCTTTTCCCCTGAATAAAATTTTAACTAAATCTGTTATAACTTATTATGTGAAGATGAGCATTAAAAGTGGTCCACTGTGCAAAATAAGATAAGACTAAGACCAAGATCCAGAGATTATTAAGCATAAATCATTTTGATATTGTCTATTCTCATAACATCTGCCCCATTGTTCATGTTGATTGGAAGTCATTTTACATGCCAGCACAACATGCCAATGTGAGTCAGACCTAAATACGAAATAGCTTCATTTACAAACAAAATAATAATATAGAGGATTGGTTTATGGTTGAAGAGGACAAATGCAGATACATAGTGGTGGGTTACTTTAATGACATCAGGCCTTACAGTGACCTGAACCCAACATTATTACATGTGAGTGACAGAACATGACAACCAAAGGGGGTGACTGCAGAAGATTAAATATGATCTGGGAGGTTTTAAAAACTCAAGATCAGCGATGAGTGGGAATTAAAATATATACAAAATCAAACTTGAAGTCTATGATGATGGCAAGTGGTGTTATTTTTTTAAGTTTCTCTTAATCATACATCATTTAAACCTTTCAGTACATTTGGTTTGCATGATTAATTGTAGTATTTTGTCCAAATAGATGAATCTTCAATCTTATTCAGTGGCAGCAGCTCTGTTACCAAGTTTCTTGTAACAAAGAGTGGATGCAATATTGATGCACTATCTGAGGGTTATGAAGGGGGTTTATTGCATTTATTTCTATCAGGTATGCATATTGTGAGAAAGACTGCAACTGATAAATATAGTCCTTCACTTTTGTATCATTTATGCCCAACTGACTCCATTCTGGTCAATCTCAGCTAAAAGAGATTTGTTCTTAAGCTTCTATTAAGCTGGGATGTCAGACTTTTATTTATAAATACATTTTCCAAAGTTGGTCTTGATATATGTAGAATAAGTAAACATTTTTGGGATAAGTTACAATGTTTCTATTCATATGTTTTCTCTTTAATACAATAATCACAACTTAGACAGTTTCACTTTAGCAGAGAGAAAGACTGGATTTGGTTCTGTCAATTCCAAATCATGTGACAGATCATGTCTCTTCTTTTACCTTTTACTTGTCCACTCACTTTTCTTACTTAAATGACTCCCAAAAACCCATCAAAGAAGGTTACACAAAATATAAAAACAGCTGAGAATTCACAGACATTGGGCAGCAATCTAAATCAATCGGGTAGTGATGCATTGCAAAGAGGATATGGAATTTCTGCAACCTGTGATAATAATCCTGAGAAACAAAAGAAAAGGGCTACAGAAGATAACTATACATAACTAAAGGTTCTCAGGTACCCAAGAAAGGATTTCAAACTTAGGTAGAGACAGGGACCATCAAAGAGCGTATCCAGGATGTGTGTGTTTCGAGGGATGGCAAATGATGGCTGGGACAAAAACAATCCCTGGTCCGGTAGCACAGACCTAAAACATAGGACTTCTTTCAAGGTTAAGATGGAAGCAAC
>NW_015151160.1:90361-107434 GCF_000732505.1 Cyprinodon variegatus | reverse complement strand
TTAAAAAAATGAGCTACTACAACATTTCATTTCCTTCTGGGATTGATTACGTTTTTTTTTTCTTTAATAGAATTGAATCGATTTAAAAAGATTAAACCATAATGTAACTTAAGCTTTTGTATTTAGTAAGTGCTTTACACTAAGTAATGTTTAGGATTCATCAAAGGATGTATTTGTCCTTACAAATAAAAGTATGTGTATTCCATGACACCATTGCAAAATTTCTGGCACCTAATATAAGTTCATGTTTTAAAAACTTTAAATAAATGTGCCCACTTAAAATTATTTTGTTTTTCTTGAGTCTAATTACCATTACTATGTTAGTTTGAGCTCATTGGCTCCAGCACTTTTTAAAATCCAAATCATGTGAAACCATTTTATTCTTGCAGACGCTATAGCAAACCTCAAGGTTCCATATTTTACGTGGACTCTTGCCACATTTATATTATCCACAATTTTCCTCTGCCTGTGTAATCCCTTTCAACACAAATTACCAGCCTCCTTTAATCTTTGATTAGGTGATGTGGTGATAGTATCCATATCCATGGAGGAAGGTGACTGACTGAGTACTTCAATGAGGCCACGATAAAGCAAACATTCTCGTTTCCAGTGGTGATGTCACGGCGTCAAGTCCAGGTGCAGAGGCCAGCGAGTGCAGCAGAACGGCCTGCTGTAATTCAACGCATACTTTACAGCAAGCAAGACTTAACATGATCCCTCAGTTTCTCTCAATAGTGTTAAGCTTAATTCATTGATATCACATGTTTCAAATTCAGAATACTCCTATTTCAATCATCTAATTGTTTCTGCACCTTTCTTCCAGAATTGGGTTCCTGTGTTGTTGAAAACAATACGCTGTCAAAGTGTTCAAAATTTTGAAATGGAGGAATTGGGCCTGGGGGGTTCACTTAAACTTCTTCCTTCACATGCATGTGTTGCTCTGATCTTTTGATGATTTTCCACAGCTATTGCTACAACGGTGCAGGAAGGGGGAAAATAAAAACATTGGCTAAAACATGAAGTATCTTGTTTTTTCTTTCTCCAGTGCTGCTGCTTTTGATGAAATCAAGTTACATAGGACCATATAGATGACTTCTTGTTCAGCAAGACTTACATAAAGTCCTCTACATACTTTAACATTTATTGTATCTCTCAGGAATAATAAAAGATTTATAGTTTTATAGTGTGAAAGTACAAAACATTTTTCCAATGAGTTCAATTACAATAGATTCTAATTTTCTGGCTGGATAAAATGTAAGATGTAAAAGCTAAAAAAATTACCATTTTTATTTAGATTTATAATCTGTCAGCAGTGAAAAACTATTCAGAAGCTTTACAGTTTAAACTTCTGCAGGTGTTTAGTTGTTTTAGAAAATTTGATGTGTTGACTTAAAAACTGGCTTCTGGAATAGTTTTTTGGGTGTGCTCTGTCATGATCTTGGCACCTTAGGCTGGGTGTGACTCCTTTTTGCTCTCCTCTGCTTTACTCCGCCCTCTGCTCATGATCTCTCATCAGATCAACCTGTTCCTGCTGCTATTTAAGCCTCGGGATCCCAGCCTCTGGTGCAAGATTATTGGAGCTTCAAACAAAACTAATTCTAGCTTTCCTGTATGTGTTTAGTTCTGCCTGTTCCTGACCTGTTTCTGCCCACGGACTTCTGAGTTTTGGCTGCCCCTGTTCTGCTCTGTTTAGCCTGCCCTGTGTTTCCGGGCTGTTACCTGAATTCCTTGACCATGGACCTGTCTTCTAACCACGGTTTGGATTTGTCCTTCTGGTTCCTTTGGTTCCTCTGCGTGATCTGGCTGCTGCAGGTCGCTACTCCTTTTCTCTCCTGGATCTCTGGTAACAGCTTGTTACTGGTCTCAGTAACAAGCTACAAAGTTCCGCTCCTCTGGACTTCACTCCTTCTGGGCTTAAACTAACTTTGCCAGGCTGGTGGCTTTCGTGCTCATTGTCATTCCCCATTTGATTTTTGAAGTCACTGACCTGAGTCTCTAACCATTCAGAGAATCCAATGAGCCTGCCTCAGCTGACGAGCACCCGCACATTATCTCAATAAATGCCCTTTTAAATAATAAATGTCAGTCTCATCTGAATTGTGGGTCCTATGTTCTGAGCCTCCTGACATTACATGCCAAATACCATTTAGGTAAATGATTTTCTTTGGATATAATATACTGTTCATGAAATGCATGGTATATAATTGATATATATAAAAAATATGATATATATTGATATAAATAACAATATATAACAATATATATATGACAAAGTCTGTCTAAGCCTGTTTCTAAGTCATATATTGCTGACTTATTATGAATTGGAAAGGAATTGCATTTTTTTTTTTGTTCATTAGAGGTAAAAATGAAGGGACTCAGTTTTCTAACTTGATAGAAAGTGGAGTAAACCCATTTTTGCATGAAGGAGCCCTATTATGCAGATCAGGGAAATTGCTGAACCATTATTAGAATAATGCTTGACTTTTCACTAACAACATGGGCTCCCATGGCTTTCACTTCATTAAAAAGGTTTGCAGGAGTGTAGGCAATTAAGTTTTCTAAAGGCCTGTGTCTGTAACTAGTAATGTTGATGAGGACTGCATCGTTGGCTTAACTCTATTATTTCCGAGGTGATAAAATTCAAACTAAGATTTCTATTAGTTTTTTTTTTTTCTCTTAGTATGTACAAATATGTATTAAAATGTGACCTGCCATGCTAATAACTGAAATATAATTTTGATTTTTAAGGTCCTATATCATGATTTTTTGAGACTTTCAAAGTCACCATATGCAAATGATGAATAATTCCTTTTGCACTATGAAGTATTAATTACATCCATTAAAGAGGTTATGGTTTTCGGAGAGTATGTGTCTGTTTGTCTGTTTGCAGGATAAGTGGAAAAGTTATTAAGACATTTTAATGAATTTTCTATCAGAGGTGTTGCTCTTGACAAGGAACAATCTACTACATGTTCCAGATCCAGATCATAATCTGAATACAGTAATTTTTTAAATGATTCTATAACATTGTGACTATTGACAGCGTCAGCACAGGACTCGAAGACCAGAGGTATTTTATTGAAGACAAAAAGCAAAATAAAAGGGCAAGTTTTTTAGCAGGATCAATTGAAAACTTATGAAAGGATTTATGGAAATGTTTTTACCACAGGTGTGCTCAATGCCCAATGCTAATTTGGTAATGATCCAGATCATGTGAGTTTTTTAGCTATAGGTGTAAGTCACTATTTGGGGCAAAACTGCCTGCTTTGTGGAGGCCTGAGCTCTAGTACTTTTCTAGTCATGAAATGTTTTTTTAATCCAATCACAAAAAAACAAAAAACAAAAAAATGCTTCCTAAGCAAAACCTCATTTTCCCATCAGGGTGCTACCTATTAATGCTGTGACCGGCTCATGCAACTACATGACTTTTCATGACTTGCTGATGAAGGTTCTCAGTCATCCAGGTCATAGTAATTCCGTACAAATTCAAAAAATATCCACTGGACTTGGTTTTTAAGATTTGAAGACGTTTTGCCACCTCTCCAGAAAGCTTTCTCAATTCAAATGTCTGGATCTGCAGTGAGTTTGAGTCTTATATGGACAAGGCCTTGTATTGCTTGGAAACATGCAAATGGTAACCGATGAATGGGTCGTTTAGTTCCATGGTTAGCCTGTAATATCTGTCTATGGTTCTAGGGGTTGGTCGTTAACTTTTCATGACTTCCATGATTTTTTTATATAGTAAATGGTCCCGTTCATCCTTAAACATTTTCTTTCACACATTTTCTGCTTTTTCAACACTTTTACTAGGTACTTATATCACCTCTCTCTGCCATATTCTAAGAATACTCTCGAATGAATGATATTACATTTTCTACATTATTACATACAGTATGAACTCACTGCTAGTGGTGTAACTGGTTTGGAGAATGATGATAGCCCCCTCCCCATCTCTTAAGTGTTAATGTAAATACTGCAGTGATTCTATAGTGAAAACTGAAATGAGAATGGATTAATTTATATATTTGAAATCACACCCATGGAATACAGTCGCAGCCATTCAAAATGGCCCTACCCATTTAAACGCCAGCCGAAATGGCAGCCCACTTCCCTTCAATTCCCAGCAAAATCCCCTCCAACTTCCAGCCCCTGGAGTAATCCCCTTTTTCATATTTTTTTACTCTGACTCCCCCCCTTTCACTGACTTACAGGGTCTGACCAGGAGATGATGCTTCTCTTTAGATCTTGTCCACAAATCAATTTTAGTACAAATATTGATGTTTAAAAAGGAATTGTAGGGGACCAGGCGAGGGCCCATCAAGGAAAGTGAGGACATTTTTAATGGCTACTACTAATGCCTTTTATATATTTTAGGAATATTTATTATTCTTAAATAATACATTTTTATGAGTTTTTGTTGTTATTTAGCTTAAACAGCAAATAACAACCCCCTGCTTCTACATAGTTGAATGAAATAATGTATTTTCTTTAAATGACAAAACACAAAGCTTTCACTGTTGTTGTGTTGGTTAAAACCTGGTGAATATGAAACGTAATTGCAATCCGACTTAGACTTTGACAACTTTTATTGTCATTTTGTGTACACAGAGTGTATACAAAACAATTTTTTTTTGTACAGCTTTTCGGAGAGGTAAAGAAGACAGACAGACAGCCAAAGACATAGGCTAGATTAGAAATCCCCTCAACCAAATTCGATCCAGAGGATCTCATGAAAGCCTCAAAAATGAAGCAGTCACGCACAACCCTGGATCCATTCACCTCACTATGGTAGAACCTTCCCCTATCGTCGCCTCCTGCCCCCCAGTTGCTGTTTTCTGCCCAGATTACTTATCATTGCATCACAGGACCCCAGACCTCAAGGACCATAACTAAAAAAAAACTAATAAAAGGCCTTTAAAATGATATTTCAAAAAAAAGGATTTGTTAAAACATAGTGTGTGAATGTTCATTTAAGTGGTAATCAATGTTCCACACAAACATACTCTTATCTACTTCCTCTTTCACATCAGAGTAAAAAACTATTTACTTAAAAAAAGCTGAATTATATAAGGAAATTACATATTGTTGCCCCTCTTGAGACTTTCCCTACTTCAGTTTTTCTGCTGATACAGTAAGAGTTAACCAGGAACCAAGTGAATTAAGCAACTGCTTGGGGTCCCAATTCAATTCAGTTTATTTATATAGTGCCAATTCACAACACATGTCATCTCAAGGCACTTTACAGATCAAGCAGATCATACAGTCAGATTGGTTAAAAGTTTTCTAAGGAAAACCAGCGGATTACGTCAACTCATTGGGTCTAAGACAATCTATGACACTAAGCATGCTTTTTGCGAGATTTGAGAGGAAAACTCGCTTTTAACAGGAGGAAACCTCCAGGAAAACCAGGCTCAGCTTGAGCAGCCATCTGCCAAAGCCGACTGGGGTTCAAGGAGATAGAAGCAGACATAGAAAAAGAAGCAGAGATACAAAAGACAACTGTCAACCAGCTCTAGAAGGTGGCCCCGTGCAGGAAACCCCCAGCCAGGCAGACGAGCTCCAAGTCAGAGGTAGAAAGAACAAGGTAAAAAGAGAGCACATGCAATTAGTCAGAGAGAAAAAGGTCTACACAGAAAAACAGGCAAAGCTCCAACATCTGTAAACAAAGGTGTTGATGGCAGCAATACAGCTGATATCTCTCTCCGGGATCATGTCACAGCCAAACAGGAATATACCAGATGAACATACCTGTTGCTCGTTTTCTTCTTGTAAATAAACTCTTTTCCATATCTGAACTGAGTTGATTCTGCATGTGGGTCAGAAAGTTAAATCAGAACATTTAACAGGAAGCCAATGGAGAGAGGCTAAGGTAGGGAGAAATTTCATTTCTCTTTTAAGTTTTCATCAGATCTCTGGCTGCAGCATTTTGGATCAGCTGAAGGCTTTTAACCACAGTTTGCGGACTTCATCCGGGGTGCATTGTGGGGACCCAGAGAGGCAATACGTGGCAGTGTGGCTTGAACTCAAAACCTCTGGGATCCAAGCGTAATGCCCTAACCACTAAGCCACCATTCCCACACTTTATTAACTGATATCAATTTAATCCCTTCCAAATGAAGTGACTGACTAATCAGCTTATTTTTTTTATAAGACCCTGGTCTAAGATGATAATTTCTATTTTGTCTACAGTAAGAAGCAGAAAGTTAAAAGGGAACACCATTTTTTTTACATTGGGCCCTTGATTTTACATTATTACATCATGTTCTACTCACCCATATGAGTTTTGTGTCATTTGGAGCTGGTCCGAAGATATTCTGTTATATCCAAGTAACGTCTTCCTATGGGCAAAGGACTTGAAGGCACAAACTGAACTGTTCATAATTTATCATTTATGGTACACCAGCATTCAGAACACGTAGGAGAATCACTGTCCCCCAGACAACTGCGGTTATATTTTTCATATTTGTGCTGTTAAGGGAATTGTGCTGTTCCCTCAATTCCTACAAAATATTAAAGTCTTTCTAAAAGAAGGACAGGCACAGATACAAGTCCTTCATCTGAGGCCATGAGAATACACACTTGTTTGGTAACTACTTTCTCAAGAATTTTAGATACGAAAGGAAGATTGGATATAAGCCTATAATTGACCAAGTCATCTGGATCAAGAGACGGTTTCTTAAGTAAAGTTTTAATAACAGCTATCTTAAAAGCATGAGGTACACATCCCTCTAACAGGGATAGGATAACCACATCTAAAATTAAGATGGAAATCAGAGGGAATACTTCCATAAAAAACAATGTTGTAACTAAATCTAACATACAAGTTGAAGGCTTAGATGAAGACAATAGTTTTGCTAACTCTTAAAGCCCAACTGGATCAAAGCAGTCTAAACCCGGTTCAGATTAAAAAGTTACCACAGATAATGCCTTACCTTCCAAAGATAAACCAATCCTATTTAGAGAGGTGACAATTATCTTATTTTTAATAGAATATTATTTATAAAGAATCCCATAAAATCATTACTGCTAAGAGCAGGTGGGATGGACAGTTCAACAGAGCTATGGCTCTGGGTGAGTTTGGCAACTGTATTAAAAACAAATCTTGGATTATTCTTATTCTCCTCCATTAATGAGGAGAAATATGCTGCCCCTGATTTAACACAGGTCATCTTATACAGCAGTAAACTGTTTTCCCAGGCTAGGTGGGACTCACATAGGCATGTAGCGTGCCATTTTCCTTTCTTTTCCCTAGCATTTTTCTTCCAAGTGTGCAGCTCTGCATTAAATCAGGATCCTTTTATTTTTTTCTAGTTTTAAAGTTTTTCCCAGTCCAAGTGTGTATTTCTGATAGCTATTGTCCCAACCACCAGCTACTGACTTCCTAACCATTTAAAAAACCCAATTGATTTGTTCAGAAATATTGATGATGATTTAGTGTGCATTAATTTCTTTAAAGATGGTGCATAGCTAAAACATGCTAATATATGCTGTCTTTGGCTCACATTTAGTAGCTGCAATTAGAACATTTGGATTTGCTTATGGGAATTTTTTTTTTATATTGTTGTTTATTTCTAGATTTTCTGTTGACCACCACCAGGCCGCTCATCACAACTAGAGGGCTAAATTTGGTACAGGGGATGTTAAATGAACAGATGTGTTCATATTTGACGCAAAAATGTTGAATACATACAATATAGTAAAAAAAAAAAAAAGGATGGGATTAAAAACACTAAACCTAGTTTTATCTAAGGAGCCCATAAACATAGCTGATACAAGGGACAATATTTATTTGGTAATATCTTTATCTTGTCAGGGTTTGATTGTGGGTTGAGGGCCCAAATGCTGAGGCAGGTAGGCACATGTGAGTTTTTGTAGATTTAATGAAAGGTTAACAAACAACTGAGGCAGTAACCCAAAAAAATCCATGTTAAAACAAAAACCATGGAGTCTTCAAGGAAAAAACTTTCTCGACGAGGTTAGACACAGTAAAGCATAGTTAAAAGAGGAACCAACACTGAGGAACTGCACAAGGAGAGTATTTATGCTAACTGAACAAAGAGAGGACTAACGAGCAGATTGGGAGCAGGTGTGAAGAGAGCAGTCTATTGTGCAAAGGAAAAAAGAGACCAACAAAAGAGGGCAACAAATAAAAACCTGAGAACTAAAATAAAACCAGAAAACACAATAAAATAAGAATTAAACCAATAAAACTAGAAAAAATGGAGCAAAGTTAAACTGAATACTCAAAAGAAAACATAACAGAACCAAGACAACTTATTAGAAGTTAGGAAGGTAAACCTACATAAAACTGGTTTGTGACCCTGTTCCCTTGTTTACTACAATTCTTAATCAAAGCTATGTGCCATTGACACCAGTGTTGGGCAAGTAACATAAAAAAATGACTCGTTATATTTACTAGTTACTTCTCCAAAAACGTAACTGAGTGGGTAACTGTTGCATTGCAGCAAGAAGGTTTGGATTTCGATTCCCAGCCTGCTGCCTTTCTGCATGGAGTTTGTATGTTCTCCTCACGCATGTGTGGGTTTTCTCTGGATACTCCTTCCCACTGTCTAAAAACATGACTGTTAGCTTAATTGGTATCTCTAAATTGTCCTTAGGTATGAGTGTGTGGGCATTGCTATCAGTCTCTGTGTTAGTGGCCAGGGTGGACCCCGCCTCTCACCCAATTACTGCGAGAGATAGTGCCTAGCTCCACTGCAGCCATGATGGAATAAATGGGAGAAGATGGATGGATTTTTCCACATTGAAGTCCTTCAATTGGCTATAAAATGGGTATGAAACTGAAAAATATTTATTATCTATTACATTGCTTTTCTAGCAATGTAATAGATAATAAAATATACTTTGAAATAGAATTAAACAAGATTATACTATTCTAGAAAGAAAAAAAAACCCTAGGAGGAATGCGTGGTCCAAGTATTTTGTGTGAAAAAAGGTAAACCATGCAGGTAAAATTATTATAGCCTTGCCAAAGTGAAGAACATGAGTTGATTAAATGTGTTGAGGCAGTGTTAAGATGATGTGCAGAGATTCTTTAAATTACAGCTTCTGACCAATGTTTATAAAGTCTTTGTTCATGCACATAAGGAGGAAATCAAAGAAACATTTACAGTTCAGTGAGCGCTTTTTCTGTAGGAACACTTTCATCGAATCAGTGGCTATACACCATCGTGCTTGTGGTGCAGTTGCATGTCGATTAAAGCAGGAAAACTCTTAACATCCACCTCATTTTGGGAAAATCTCACATATTTTGCATACCCAAAAGGAAAAGCACATAACTTAGGAACTGTAAGCCCAAATTACATGTGCAATAAATTATTTGAAAGCTAACACCGTCTAGTTTCTGAATATAATGAAAATTGGTGAGAAGAACACAGACCAAGCTGCATCTGTTCAAACATGACGCAAAGTTTTTTTTTTATTCTCGAAAATGACAGGTCTTTGTTGAACAGCAGTAATAACGACATGCTTGAGAAAAGGCAGGTCTCATTGTATTACATTTGTTCTATATCATGTCAACCACAAATGCAGAAAATTTCAGCAGGAAACTTTGGTCCTTATTTCTACACGTCAAGTAAAGAATAACAAACTTGTATAAAGCTTAATAATGACTACAGTGCTAGTTACTGTACTGTAACATTGTTACTGAAATGCATTATTAAGGAATGTGTAGAGTTATGCCATGCTAGAAACTTTTGTTGCCAAAGATAAGGCTTTGGTCTGATTTTGAGTGTCAAGCAATGTTGTGATTAATGTGTTATAATAGATTTTTTTTTAGACCCACCTCAATAAAATATGTCCAATTTTTGAGGTCACAGCCCTCCATCCCAGACCTAACCAATTTTCTTTTTCTGATGCCTCTTCATCTATCTATTACAGTGTTAGGAATCCAGTTTGTGTGGGTTTTGTTTTTTGTTTGTTTTCCTCCACCACCAGGTGGCGCCTGGTTCTTGTTAGCCTTCTCACACACCTGTGGATGGTTGCCTTATTACTGGAGGACTCTTAAGCTGCTTTTGGGTACTCTAGCCAAGCTGAGTTTTGCTGAGTCAAACTGAGCTTTTGTCACCTAAGTCTTTACCTTGTTGTTTTTTGTTTTTGCCTCTCGGCAGGAAGCCATCCTGCAAACTGGATGTTTTGGACCTTCTCCCCCCTGGAAGGATTCTCTGAGCGTCAAACTGAGCTGAGGATTCAAACTGGAGGTTTGGATCTACTTTTCCCCAATGATTGTTTGGGCTTCTCTCTGCGCAGGGAGGATTCATCTCCACAAGAAACCGTTCAAGTACCGCAGGAAATCTGAGTGGCAGTCAGCTCCCCCGTTCCTCAAGGAAACACCTCAACCTGGTTAAACCCTGTCCGCCCTCCAACAAACAAGTCAATTACTGGAACAACCCACACTGACTGGATTTAACGAAAGACACCCTTTTCTGGAAACGTGAGTCCTGTTGCCTTTATTCCCTTTTTCAAATCAAAGACACAAATTTCCCGCTGAGCCTGAACTAACTGCAGAATCTTTCCCTTCACTTTTCAGTCCCGGTTCGCCAGTGTTCAGAGCAGCACTGGACTCCTCTCTACCAACTCACAATAAACCTGTTAAACCTTCCCCTGGTCTCTCTGTTCGGTTTCCTGCATGTGGGTCAGATCTTTGGATAAAATTATGACATACAGTACAGTATGTTAAAAGATGTTTTTAAGTCAGAATTACATTTTGTTTCATCTCTTTTTACTCTGCATTGTTGATAGGGGTAGACTGGGAGAAAACACAGTGATGCACTGAAGTTTTTATGTGCTTTAACTACAGTAGTACATCTCACAGGCTTAGATCTATTGTCCTGCTAGCTGGTTTCAATTCAATTACCCAAAGTTTTGCTGAGGTTTCACAATATGTCCTTCTGTCCTTTCCTCTTTAGCTACAGACTAACAACAATGAATTAAATGCCAAATGTCCACTAAATTAGTGAAAAATCAGATTACTCTTTATGGTAGACAAAACACACTGATTTAGGTGACTAATCTTTGCTTCTCTAAATAAAGTTTTCAGTAATTTTATTTGAAGTCTGGACAAATAGGCAAGCTTAAGTCTATTGATTCTCCACAAGTAGCAATCAGCTCATAGGAATGGGGCTAATTGCTCCCATATGGCAAAGGGTTTGTATTGGAGTGAGTTATGTGTACATGTGGCATTTTACACATAACTGTCTCTGGGAACTTTTTTCTACAATGGAAGCTTACTTGGTTCCCTCAGTTTGTAAAGTGTGAGATGGCACTCAATTATTTGAGAAGCCTTTACATGGAAAATGAACTTTTAAACAAAAGACAACACTTTGTGTTTGAAAACTTACAACTTTGATAAAATGTCCCTTCCTATCCCCATTTAGTTCATGATTTCATTATATATCATGGTGTATCTTAAAATGCTCACTCACTTATTTTGTTTTGTTCATGGCAAACAATAAAAATCTAAAAGTGAATGCACATAAAGTCTGGTGAGTTAAATAAGAAGACCAGCAGTGAAAAGTGCTCTTCAGTTCACTGGTCATTTTTTTAATCGCTTAACATGAACCTCAAACGGAGCCCCTTTCATCACCCTTCAGGAAGTTAACCGACCATCAGACCACATACTGGCCCGTGAAAGTATTTCTCCTATGCATCAGGCAAACTGTTGGTTGAGTGAATAAAAACAGTTCATTGGCTTGCTAAGCTGTTGTCCTCTGTTTTATTTGGAAATCAGAAAAGGATGACTTCATCTCCTCCAGACCTGTTCAAAGTGAATGTAATGATCCCTTATATTCTGACATGTCTTTTCCGCTCACTGAGGCGAAGGCATTCAGTTGCCTGCAGAGAAGAACTGCAGAAATGGTTTATTAACAGGTAACATTAATGCTTTTTTCAGGAAGGAAAATGATCACAGCCAATGCTAGAGTCACACCCTGCAGAGCTATTAATTAAAAAACAATCAAAGTAAAGTCATTCTAAAATTGCTTAGTAATACTTAGAGCCTTATAGAATGAAACACATTTGACTAGTGTAATGAGAACATTTGAACTACGAAGCTGTAGATGTCACTGCTGAGCTGGGATTGGTTAAAAACAGCATAAGGTGAGGTAAGTGAGTAGGAGGAAAAACTATTGTAAAATCCATGAAAACATTTTTCACTCTCAGAATGAGTTTTGATTGCCAGGTTTCTGAACACAAGCAGGGAATCTGACTCAACATTTCCTATTCTCTTAGGCAGAGGTTGGTGGAGTACCAACAATCTGCACTCTGGTTCATTTATGTTACTTCAATGTATTTTTATAAGTGAAAAGATAAAAAGCAGCCATCAATGAAATCAATCAAGTAACAGTAAAATATTATGTGGTAAAAATGTTGCTCAAGTACCTAATAAATAAACATACGTAGCTTAGTTTTGTACTATTTAAACAATGTAGAAGACAAAACTAAGTCTAAAGTAAAGCGAAGATTCTGAGTCTTTACAGATTTGAGTGAAATATATAATACAAATCTAAAAAAGTAATGAAAAACTCAGAAGACACAGTTTTAGTTTTGACTGATTTTTCTATTCAATATAAAACATGAGACTAATTTACAAATATAAACAATGTATGATAGGAGAGGATAAACTACCAACAAAGACAAAATATTAATTTTACTATATATTGCCTTGATTTCCATGTTCAAAAAAGGCTGTATGGATGAAAATAACATTAAAACATCAGTGTATGTAAAAGAGGTTTTTGTCTCATTGAGACTTAGACTGTCTGATTGCGTCTGGTGAATTTTAGGTTAAAATATGCTTGCTCTTCAGTCAGTAAAGGTATTTTAGGTATTTTACAAAAGTAAAAAGTACAGGGCAGTTAACTACTTACTGCAGTGCCCTTTTCACTGTACTTACTAAAAACACACTATTGTCAAAAAGAGTTCTAGAGTAAATGTAATTGAGTAAATGTAATCATTTACAACTTCCGCTTCAAGACTACATGGATTTTAAAATAAATAATTGAACATGTGCAATTCTATTCTATTCTATTCATTGCCTTTCATGCGATATTTCTATTTATCTGATAACTAAATCATACACAAGTACCCTTTTCACTGATTCATTTGCATTTGAAAATGAAACAAAAAACTGATAGTAAAATATCTAGGAAAATAATTAATCTTTTTCTCTCTGGCTTATCTTTATGTGTAACTTGCTGTTGATCTACAAAATAAATTCCAGATGAAGCACACTGAAGTTTTTCAAGATGGGCCAAACAGAGGAAACTGAACTCAACTTTGTGAGACTTGTATGCAGCTCTTACATAATATGTCAGACTGCCAAGGTTGTACAAACTTCAGGGTTTTTTAAGATGGCAACAGTGTTATTGACCAGGGAAATGGTGAAAATTTTAAATGAGGAAGATAAAACTAATGAAGGGTTAGGTGTCATCTAAAAAAGCCACAGTCCATAGTTCAAATTAATGTTGAAGTATCAAAGGACACAACCTAGTTATAATTTAGAAGACCAGAATATACTATGCAGCCTATTAGGGGCCTGGCCTTGCAGTCCAGTGTCTCAAGTATTCATGAGGAACTGTGTGGGCTTATTTATGCAAGCTTTCTTGCTGAAGACACAACCAGAAAATAAATTTCAAAGGGTTTCTCCCTGGTGAACTCTTGTCTCTTTGAGTTTCTTGGAGATAAAATGCAGGTTCTACAGAGAAGGGGATGCTAGAATACTGAGCATACTTGAAACAGACTGCAGATTAACTAAGCTCTTTGATGACCACACAGGAAAGAGATGAGGATAGGGAGTCAGCCCAAGTACAGGGGTGGTATTTATACATGCTTGGAAAAGAGGGAAACTTTTTTTCACTGATTCACAATCTAGCCTTGTGAAGGAATGACAGATATATTTTGCAGCATTCAACTATTACGTGAGAGTCATAGGCTCCTAAATTTCTTGTAGTGTATTAAGCCAAACTCTGCTTTTGCTCATTTTGTACATCTTAATTTCCACTACTTTGCTCTTCTGATTTCATAAAACATTGAAACTTACAATGGAAAAACAGAATCTATAATCTATAAATAATGCACAATTATTATGCTGTTAGTTAAAAAAAGTAGCTTGATTCAAACCCAAATATTAGGAATGTTCAGCTATTACCCAAATTCAGGAAAAAATTGGATTCCAAAGGAAGACGATATCATAAAAAATAACTTTAACCGTAACCATTATAGCATATTTTCAGCAGTGCTTAGGAAAGTTAAATTTTGGTGGAAACCTGCCAGTCTATGAAAACAAAAATCTATAACAACAATGTTATCCCCGAAAATGTAATTGCATTTTAGCAATAAAGAGCAAACAACAAATCCCTACCATAATTTCTAAATCTGCATACACATATTGACATAGCAAAGAAACTTGATTTTTTGTTATTGCTAAAGCCGAGTGCTTGATCTGATCTCAAAGCAGGCAGTATGAAGCTGTATCTAATTTCTAAACATGGTCCTAAGAATTTGATTGGCTGTTGCTCCTCCTAATCAACCTTTATCGCCTCAAAAAAGTGACTGTTTTCTCACAACAAATAAATTACTAGCAAGACAGAGATCGTTTTACAGTATGGTAATTAGGTGCCTTCTGTAGAAAATTATGAAATCAAACAGGTTTTTGTATTGTTTTATCAAATTAACTGCTGTGGAGTAAACTCTTTAATCTGAAAAGAAAGTTCATAAAAAATACAAAAAAAACAAAATTTTTTAGTAGTATTTTGTTTTAACTCACACTTTACATTGAATGTGTAAGTATAACTCATTATCTATAGGTGCAAAACCATGTGTTAGATGTAGGCACAGCTAAAGCTTGTATGACTGCATTACTTTAAAATCATCTTTAAAGCAAAGGCTAACAATCTGATGAAAAGTCTGAATTGACTGTGGTAGTATGGAGAAGGATTGAATATCTTCTCTACTTTGAGTGGCTCAGAGAAATTATAGTCTCCTAGGGAATATATTTCACCATAATTCAGGCTGAAGTAATTTGTAGGGCCGGGCAACAGCTGGATCAGAGCATGCAGGTTTATCGACAAGAAGGGGAATGTAATAAATTTTACTTTTAAACATAATGGTTCAGTCATCATTTGGTTGTGGTGTGCTGGCATAAAGAAAGCACACAACACATTGCTCCTCAAGGTTAATATAATTTTGAAACATCTGTCATTTGAAATTGTATGTCACTGGGTCGGCAGTTTGTTTTTGTTGAGTCAAACAAATGTTTTAATCTAATCCTCCTTTGAGCTCTGAAGCTAAGAGCTGTGTCTGTCAGAGCTGTTTTAAGTTCTTTAGAGCATCATGTTTGATCATAAACTCAATCAATATGTCAAAAACATGCAAACCTTGCTGTCTTTACTAGTAAATATTTGTGCAGCCCAGTGGTGGCTATCTAAAAATATGATAAACATGAAACCCCATCAACTTCTTGTATTTCCACAGACACAATGTGATTCTTTAAATATGTTGTGTATCCTTTTTTTTGTTAATTAGAATATAATGCAAACTACACAATGTAACTGATTGTGAAAACTCATACATTTATATATGACAGTTTCAATGCCATTTCTAATTTAAAGGATAACAATAATAATAAAAATCCAATATAAATACAAGAAATAACTGGGGTTGCTGTGACAATACTGTTGCATGGTTTTAATAAGCTGTCTGATCGACACGCATTGACCACTCTTAGGAGACTTTAAAAAAGGTTAAAGAATTTCAGTGTGATAAAATGACAACGGGACCTGGGACAAAATAGTGAGGACTGCAGTAAAGCAAGATAAATTTAACATATTTGCTTGTGAAGAATTTTATTTTTTAAGGTTTAATGTAATTTTAGGTGAGGTCTTTTTTGTGTTTAGAGTTGAGGTACAATAACACCCCTTCTATCAGACTCTCTTAACTTCATCTTCAGTCACTGTAAACAGGTGTTTTTAAAGGCTGCAGAAGCAGTGTGAAAAATCAACTTTTCAAAAACGTAGTTCTGGATAAAATACACTGTTTTGTAGATCATTGTCCAAATTGCACAAGTATATATCCAGTGCTCTCTTTCAAGTTTCACTAGCACTCTCCCTGTCTGCCTAAGCTTATGCTATTTCAATAAACTTTCAAGTGACAGAGAAACCTACATAGCCTGCCATACCTGTCTTGGAAAAGTTACACACAGAAGTATGAGAAATCTTAAATAATATTTTAGTATACAATCATGATAATCATAAGAGAATAGCTATTACTTATGAAGGATAATTTCTAAGGGCCTAAACAGATAAAAACTAGTGTAAGCAATGCTGATAGCGATTCTGCAGTTGGGCAGCATGTGGTCTCATAAGCTCCAAGAAATTATCCCTTTGCTGAAGCAACTAGCTCAAGTGGTACAATGCCTCATCGACAACACTATGCAGGTGGTTTCTTAGATTCCAGGAATTGTGAGTTACAGATTTTTATTGGGAGCAACAAAACAAAACAAATCAAACAAACAAAAAGAAAAAAAAAAACAGTAGTGAGTCTCTACATACAGATAAAGAGGGTTATTGCTAAGGAGTGCTGGCAGCAGTCTCCTCTTAAACCTCTAAGCTGATGGGGCTAATTGCCTGCAGCTGTGAACAATTAGCTGCAGGTCAGACCAGCCTATAATCTCACCAATGCCATCAGGTGGAAGACAGAAAAAAAAAAAAAAAGACTACAAAAATTTGCTGAATTTTTTTTCCAAATCCAAACAACTGTTGATAAAAAAACTATGAAAAAGCATGATTACATTTTTGAATTTCTGCAGCATTATAGGGGGTAATCCATCTGAAATGCTCTGCTATGATACTGTAAGTCATACCTCAGAAAAGGAATTAGAACACCATTATTTTCTTGTATGGTTGTAATAAAGGACTATATAAGGGCACTTTGGCAACTGGAAAAATGTAAATATATAGGGATAAATGCTTAGTTTTACTGGGTTAAATGCTAAAAGTGCTGTTTAAAGTGCTGCTGTAAAAAGTTAGGAATACTTATAGTATTACTTTAAAGTAA